>NC_088421.1:19878537-19956112 GCF_034236695.1 Oncorhynchus nerka | reverse complement strand
GTCACAGGTCACAGGGGAATCAGCCATGCTGTGGAGGATCCCTGAACTTCCTTTCGATGTGAATTCAGTTCTGTTGGTTTTGCCTATATGCACAAAACGAACACAGCTGACTCTCCTGATACCCAGTAATATCATTTCTGTTTACCAATCCACAAATGTTTAATGAATAATACACATGTATGAAATGACAAATTGTCGTTGTGATGAATGATTTAGCATCCGGGAGCCTCGAGTTTCATCTTTGAGCGTGAGGCTCCTTCCTTCCACCTTCACTTTGAGAGGCGATTAAACTGTGAGAGTGAGATTCCTCCCCTCCTCTCCGTGATGGGGTGAATCTGATCAGCGCAGACCACGCGCGCTATATAAACCGGGCGCGCGCCACGGACGGATTACAACAAAAAAGCGACAGCTCCGTGGCCCTGAAATCACTCGCACCACACCACCGCTGCTCCTAAACCAAATGCAACACAACACACACGGCGAAATGCAGACCATTAAGAAGGCAATCTCTTGGAAACTTTTGATACTTTCTTACTTATTCGTGGAGGGTTCGTGCCAAGACTTTGGTGGTGGTCAGACTCAATTTATTTGCACGTCGGTGCCCAAGGATATGGACATATGCGCCGCTACCTTACAAAACAGTATGCCTGGAGAGGATTTGAAGACCACTGTGATGCAGCTCCGGGAGACCGTCCTACAGCAGAAGGAGACCATTATGAACCAAAAAGAGACTATCAGAGAACTGACTTCCAAGTTAACTCGCTGTGAGGGCCAGAGTGCGCCCGAGCCCGGACCTGGGGGAAGGAGAAAAGAAACGGGGACCAAAAATACTATGGGGGATGTATCAAGGGGTCCCTCGGACACTTTGGCGCAACTATCGCAGACTTTACAGTCTCTAAAGCAGAGATTAGAAAATCTCGAGGTAATGTGGAGAACCTAATCTTAACGAAATAATAGCCTTTATACATTTCACCAATCATTTGGGGTGAAAAACGACATGTCTACAATATGGCCTAAATCACGTTGCACTGTCTTGTCCAACTCGCACTGCCGCCCTCGTACTTTGTTTATCACATTTACTTCCAGGGGTGAACAGCCCTTCACCATGTAGGTTAATAGTCTGCACTAATCGTGAAACTTAACAAGTCATGCTGAGAACAGACACCTTGCCGGAGACGAATTTAGTTGCTTGATGTAGGCTACCATGTTGCTAACTCCACAGGGCAATAAACCTTAAATAAATTAATCTGGCATTAGCTTTGCGACGTCCCTCAGCATATGGGTTGTAATGTTTCTCAGTATTTTTAAACTTTTAATTTTTGTTTTAACTAATCATTATTTCATTCCACAGCAATTCAGTAGGAACAACAACTCGGTCCAGGCGAACAGTCTGAAAGACCTGCTACAGAGTAAAATCGACGATTTGGAGAAGCAGGTGTTATCCCGCGTGAACAGTATAGAAGATGACAAGCCTGGGCTGCGGAACGAGACGGAGCAGCGCGGTAGAGTGGAGTCGACTCTCACATCCCTGCACCAGAGAATCACCGACCTCGAGAAAGGTGCGAGCTCAAAAACGCGCCAAATACTTGGCCAGCATAGTTTAACTAATTAGTATCGCCGTTTAAAAAACAAAAACGAGCTATTCAAAAAGACCTTTCAAATCCAACTGAAGTGGTGTTTATTACTAATGAATAGATCCATGTCAATATACGAAATCAATTGGTAATATGGCTGGTGTCCAGTGCATGGCAGGGGGGGGATGGGATCCGGCGAATAGCTGCATTGCTTTGCATATCCAATTCCACAAAGATGTGTGGCTTAAGGTGATTTACTGTTTAAGGCATCCGTAAAAAAGGATGGTGCAACCTTCTCTATTCAGCACTTTTCCCTTAATTCATGCAGATCAAAATGGTTAAATTCTATTGAAACAGCCGTCTCCACTTGCACCACTAGCCGTTTGAGCAGAGCAAAGTTCGCCAGGACCCTATGGCGTAACGCTCCAGCTCCTTATAGCGGGCAACAAACACTGTTGTAAAGTTCCGCCGAGGGAGGGGTGAGGAGAGACCAGGACCACTATTCCAACCCCTTTGCTCATGTGATGCCTATCATGCCGCAGAAAAAAACGTGGAACCACAAGAAACATGATTTTGTTGTATAACCACATTAATCAGTCAACCTTCAGCAGCAATCGTTGCAACTCTCCCCTGCGCATTACCTGATGCTGCTCAGCGACATATTTTACAACCTTCAAAAACATAAACTCAAATCCTCACGTTCATCTTGACCTGACAATCACAGTTGGTAGTTAAAGACAGTCACTCACATAGCCGATATAAAAGGCTCTAACTTCTATACTTCTAATTTTGGGTACTGGTACTGTTTATATTTAGGTTCAGGAGATCCACAATATGTCTTAGCTAATACTCTATAAGAGGAACAGGAGCTCAAGCAGTGGAACATTTGAGGTGCCAGTACTCAGTACCGGTGAGCTCCTGCCCAAGTCAAGGACTGCATCTATAGGCCTAGGCTATAGCCCACAATAATTATTGTGACAGGTGACATCTTTAACCGTGTCCTCTGTTTTGTTTACAGGTCAGAAAGAAAACAGGCCGCTGGATAAATTCCAGTTGACATTCCCGTTGAGGACCAACTACATGTATGCCAAAGTGAAGAAGAGTCTCCCTGAGATGTACGCATTCACTGTCTGCATGTGGCTCAAATCCAATGCATCCCCAGGGGTGGGCACGCCGTTCTCCTACGCAGTGCCAGGGCAGGCCAACGAGCTGGTGCTGATTGAGTGGGGGAATAATCCTATGGAGATACTCATCAATGACAAGGTATACTCACATGTTATTTTACATGATGCATATATCACCAACAGTATACAAAATATTATTTGAAAGCAGAGTCTTGCATCAAAATTATTCTTAATATATGAACATGCTGATTGTAGCATGAATGCCTGCACTGCAAAATACAAAGAAATATCATTTTTGAATTAGACCACACTGCCTATAAAGCCTCAAGCTTTTTAATAAGTATGCAAGGTTATTTATTTTAGTTTGCTGCAGTGATAAAAATGTAAAACACTCCACCCACATGCATATACTAAAACAAATACTGAAATCCATTCTAGGTAGCTAAATTACCATTCATTATCAACGACGGGAAGTGGCATCACATCTGTGTCACATGGACAACTCGAGATGGAGTATGGGAGGCTTTCCAAGATGGAGTCATGAGGGGCAGTGGAGAAAACCTTGCTCCATACCATCCAATCAAACCACAAGGTGTTCTGATATTGGGACAAGAACAGGTATATCCATTACAATTTTAATGGTCCGTTTTTAATCAATAAACTTTGGTACCTTAGGTCATAATATCAAAAGGGACATGGCCTATAGCACAAACATAGCATCAGTCAGACCTTGAGAGAAGAACAGGCTTATGCATCAATTAAAAACCTGAGCCGCTGACTCTCAGGTTCCATAATAAGATGGAGGAATTATCCCATTTAGGCATGAATTTGGATCAATTATCAAATTAAATTAATCAAATTAAATCATATTTGTCACATGCTTCGTAAACAGCAGGTGTAGACTAACAGTGAAATGCTTACCTCCAGGCCCTTCCAAACAATGCAGAGAGAAAAAAAGAGAAATAATAGAAAAATAGACAAATAATAACAAGGAATAAATACACAATGAGTAACAATAACTTGGCTATATACACGGGGTACCAGTACTGAGTCGATGTGCAGGGGTACGAGGTCATTGAGGGAGATACAGTGCGTTCAGAAAGTATTCAGACCCCTTCTGCTTTTTCCATATTTTGTTACATTACAGCCTTATTATAAAATGGATTAAGAAAAAAACTTTCCTCATCTACACACAGTACCCCATAATGACAAAGTAAAAACAGATTTTTAGAAATTTTCGAAAATGTATGAAAAAACCCAGAAATATACATTTACATAAGTATTCAGACCCTTTATGCAGTACTTCAGCACCTCTGGCAGCAATTACATGCTTTAGTATTCTTGGGTGTGATGCTACAATCTTGGCACACCTACATTTTTGGGAGTTTCTCACATTCTTCTTTCCTTCGATCCTGCCTAGTCTCCCAGTCCATGCCACTGAAAAACATCCCCACAGCCATGAAGCATGGTTCTGTCACCACCATGCTTCACCATAGGGATGGTGCCAGGTTTCCTCCAGACATGATGCTTGGCATTCAGGCCAAAGAGTTAAACCTTGGTTTCATCAGACCAGAGAATCTTGTTTCTTATGGTCTGAGATTCCTTTAGGTGCTTTTTGGCAAACTCCAAGCGGGCTGTCATGTGCCTTTTACTGAGGAGTGGCTTCCGTCTGGCTACTCTACCATAAAGGCCTGATTGGTGGAGTGCTACAGAGATGGCTGTCCTTCTGGAAGGTTCTCCCATCTCCACAGAGGAACTCTGGAGCTATGTATGAGTGACCATTGGATTCTTGGTCACCTCCCTGACCAAGGCCCTTGTCCCACGATTTCTCATTTTGATCAGGTGGCCAGCTCTAGGAAGAGTCTTGGTGATTCCAAACTTATTCCATTTAAGAATGATGGAGGCCACTGTGTTCTTGGGGACCTTCAATGTTGCAGAAATTTTGGTACCCTTCCCCAGATCTGTGCTTAGACACAAACCTGTCTCGGAGCTCTACAGACAATTCCTTCAAACTTTCTGTTTTATATTTTAATACATTGGCAAACATTTCTAAAAACTTGTTTTCGCTTTGTCATTATAGGTCATTGTGTGTAGATTGACAGAAAAATCTATAATTTAAGCAATTTTAGAACAAGGCTATAACGTAACAAAATATGGATAAAGTCAAGGGGTCTGAATGCTTTTCAAATTCATTGTATGTACATATACAGTAGGTAGGGATAAAGTGACCAGGCAACAAGATGGATAATAAACAGTAGCAGCAGCATATGTGATGAGTCAAAAGAGTTACTGCAAAAAGGGTCAATGCAGGTAGTTAAATAGTGAACCAATAGCTCCCAGGATTAACTATTTAGTGAACCAATAGCTCCCAGGACTAACTATTTAGTGAACCAATAGCTCCCCAGGACTAACTATTTAGCAGTCTAATGGCTTGTAGTAAGCTGTTCAGGGTCATGTTGGTTACAGACTTGGTGCATTGTTAGCGCCTTCCATGCGGTACCAGAGAGAACAGTCTATGACTTGGGTGGCTGGAGTCTTTGACAATTTTTAGGGCCTTTCTCTGACACAGCCTGGTATAGAGGTCCTGGATGGCAGGGAGCTCAGCCCCAGTGATGTACTGGGCCATACGCACTACTCCCTGTAGCGCCTTGTGGTCAGATGCCAAGCAGTTGTCATACCGGTGATGCAGCCAGTCAAGATGCTCTCAGTGGTGCAGCTGTAGAACCTTTTGAGGATCTGAGGGCCCATGCAAATCTTTTCAACCTCCTGAGGGGAAGAGGAATTGTCGTGCCTTCTTCACGACGGTGTTGGTGTGTGTGGACCATGATAATTCCTTAGTGATGTGGACACCGAGGAACTTGAAGCTCTCAAGCTGATCCACTACAGCCCTGTTTATGTGGATGGAGGCATGCTCAGCCCTCCGTTTCCTGTACCCACAATCAGCTCCTTTGTCTTGCTGATGTTGAGAGAGAGGTTGTTGTCCTGGCACCACATTGCCCCTAAGGTGCAATGTTGAGGGTCAGAGTGGTGGATCTGTTGTTCCCTACCCTTACCACCTGGGGGCAGCCCGTCAGGAAGTCCAGGATCCAGTTGCATAGAGAGGTGTTTAGTCCCAGGGTCCTTAGCTTAGTGATGAGCTTGGAAGGCACATTGGTGTTGAATGCTGAGCTGTAGTCAATGAACAGCATTCTCACATAGGTGTTATTTTTGTCCAGATGGGAAAAGGAGTGCAATAAGATTGCATAATCTGTGGATCTGTTTGGGCGGTATGCCAATTGGAGTGGGTCCAGGGTGTCTGGGATGATGGTGTTGATGTGAGCCATGACCAGCCTTTCAAAGCATTTCATGGCTACAGATGTGAGTGCTACGTGGTGATAGTCATTTAGACAGGCTACTTTTGCATTCTTGGGCACAGGCACTATGGTGGTCTGCTTGAAACATGTTGGTATGACAGACTGGGTCAGGGAGAGGTTGAACATGTCAGTGAAGACACTTGCCAGCTGGTCCGCTCATGCTCTGAGTACACGCCCTGGTAATTAGTCTGGCCCTGCTGCCTTTTGAATGTTAACCTGTTTAAAGGTCTTACCCACATCGGCTACGGAGAGCTTGAACACACAATCGTCTGGAACAGCACGTGCTCTCATGCATGGTTCAGTGTTACAAGGCTTGAAGCAAGCATAGAAGGTATTTAGCTCGTCTTGTAGGCTCGCATTACTGGACAGCTCACGGCTGGGTTTCCTTTTGTAATCCGTGATAGTTTGCAAGCCCTGCCACATCCGACGAGCGTCAGAGCCGGTGTAGTAGGATTCGATATTGGTCCTGTATTGAAGCTTTGCCTGTTTGATGGTTCGTCGGAGGGCATAGCAGGATTTCTTATAAGCGTCCGGAATAGTGTTCTGTTCCCAAAAAGCGGCAGCTCTAGCCACTGGGAGTGTGAGAAATTATCATTTTTACTCATGAAACCAAAATAGTCTCTGGGCAATTCGTATTATTCTGTAGGTAAATCTGTGACACTCCATTTAGTAGGATATATTACATCATGTACGTTACATTATGAATGGAATAGCGATTGTACAATATCATA
Organism: Oncorhynchus nerka; assembly: GCF_034236695.1. Classification (NCBI taxonomy): domain Eukaryota; kingdom Metazoa; phylum Chordata; class Actinopteri; order Salmoniformes; family Salmonidae; genus Oncorhynchus; species Oncorhynchus nerka. The sequence continues at coordinate 19,949,330 of NC_088421.1, read as the reverse complement.
TGAATTATAGGATGTATAGTATCATATTGTACGTCTTACCCGGCTGTACAATAGCATATGAACTGAATGAAGTATATTATACTACACTTTGGGGGACTATACTATTATACGTCTTTCTCTGGGACCAGGTTGCTTATTGCGCCATAACAACAAAGGAGAATTATGGGGAGAATTTATGTTGGTGGTTAGGGGAACTAACAACAAAGGTTAGGATAACTTTTGTAAAAGGTTAGGAGAACTAAAATTACACTGGTTAGTGGAATTTACGTAGCAGGTTAGGTGAAATTGGTTAAGTTTCAAAAAAGAGTTAGGGGAAGAGTAAGTTAAAATGCTACAGTTGTCCCCAACGCGACTTGATCACACAACCTTTGGATTGCTAGACAGTTGCAAATTACTCCCATCCATCCTCACCAACCAATCTCCCTTTCTAGCTAAAGTAACTACACCACTACTAGGTATCATATGTCTTGGAGGTGCTCAGAAATGCGTAAAGAATGAGGCAAGGCTGACGAAAAAGGGCAAATCCAATTCTGATTTATCAACTCACACTGCAATGGCAAAATGAAAAGCCGTTTGCATGGTAACGTGATTCATTAGTCAAAACAGTAATCTGGATAAATGAAAAAGTTTACTAATTTGATATATGAGCTATCGTTGGTTTCTTCTAACAAGCCACATGGATGGAAGCATGGATAAATGATTTAATGCACAAATTAACTCCAAAGGTTAACTTGAAATATTGTTTTCCTTTGTGTTAGCACAATATCCATCTTCATTAATTCAATATTATTTTCCACAGGATACGCTTGGAGGGGGCTTTGATGCTACACAAGCTTTTGTTGGAGACCTGGCGAATTTTCATATCTGGGACCGGAAGTTGTCTATTGGAGAGATATACAACCTGGCAACTTGCAGCAGCAAAGCGCAGATAGGCAACGTGTTTTCGTGGTTGGAGAGCAGCATTGATATTTACGGAGGAGCCTCCAAGTGGACATTTGAGGCTTGTCGTCAACTGAACTGAACTGCAGGGAAAAGTGAAAAGCCAATGAGAAATGCGTGTGTTAAAGCCTCTGTTGATAATACGTCTGATTTGATAGATAAAGAAGCATTTATTTTATATCTGGATTTGTTATAGATATTGAATTCTTTATGTGTGGACACTTACTAGATTTCTACCTGTCTAAAATAAGACTCTGACCTTCTTGTTCATCTTGGATATTTCAGTTGGATAGTTTTGGCATCTGGTTGGATGCTTCAAAGCGCTTTGTTCAACTGGCCGGTTTGTTATCTCATGGTCTTCAGAGCAATTGACACATACAGGCCAGCATGTCACCACAACGCAGTGCAGATGCAGACAGCACTCCCCGACAAAGGACCACTTAGAACGTCCACCATCAATAGAATTGGTGACCATGGGGATCTGTCTCCGTCCGTTAGTACATTACTGCGTTCGTACATTAGTCCGCGTGACATCTCAGACAGCACTGGCCTGGTTGTGACAAAACTTGAATGATGCGTCTTGCGTCAGATATCTGGCATTTACAAAATTACACTGATTGGCCAGATGATGGAGCTATAACAAGAGATGTTAAATTTTTCAAATGCAAACTTTGAAAGGTCACACCCATTACCCCGTTTGACCTAAAGTCATGAAATTCGGTGCATATGTCCCTCTGCTAAAAAATAAACAAATTTGCCTCAGGGACCAATAAGCTTCACCATTCTGGATCTCCATTATTTAGAATTTTGTGAAAAACACTGAAAAGCTACTCTTCTGGCACCGAATGAATGATCTGCATGATGACAATATTTTCCAGACTAATACCTAAAACAACATGGCCACTATTGACCAATAAATATTCACTTGGGCATGGTCTGGCAAAAATTAGTCAAGAATATTTGTATTGTAACAAATGCTGTCAAGACTCAACATATGACTCAGAGTGATGAGTCTAGCTAACCCACAAGATATCTCAGACACCACTGGCCCGATTTTGGGTAAATGTTGCCTCTTGCCATAGAGATCCAACATTCACAAAATGACACTGATTGGTCCAAGGGGGGATGCTATAGTAATCAACTGTATGTACGTTAGTCACACATGATATCTCAGACACCACTGGCCCGATTTTAACGAAACTTGGGTGAATGATGCGTCTTGCCATAGAAATCAGTCATTTGCAAAATTATACTGATTGGCCCAAGGGGGGTGCTGGATCATTTGTGGGGACAACAAACATGCTTACTGTTGCCCTGTTTTTATTGGACTGGGGACACGCATTTCAACCAATCATGCGATTTTGTTTATATTCCCACTGCCTGGGATTTTCACTGTGAACGACGGGTAGACTTGAAAAGGAATGTATACTTAAACGGTTATGAAACAGGCACAGCTTTCTGCTCTATCGCTATCGTTTCTCTATCACCACCTGCTTGACGCAATTTTGTGTAAAGAATGACATCTTTTTGCCAACATACAAGCCTGGGTGCCTTGGGATGTTGAAATAACTCAGCACCTTCATTATGATTTGCTAAGTATTTTGTGTCGTATTTATTTTCCTGTAGGCCTACAACGAGATTTATTTCCAAAAGAGATGTTTATTATCATAACACATTGCGTTGGATAATAACATGATTATTGTACTTAAAAGCAATTCATTGAGGTGTTTGTACTTTAATGGGAATGTTATCTGTACAGTAACAGCATGACTTAACTAATTGCTGCAGCAGCATCAACAAAATCTGCTTTTACTATCCTCCTTTTGGTTTGAGATTTTATACTGTATTGTTATATGCTCAAAGCATGGCAACACTGAAATATGAAAAAGTTCTAATTTTTTAAATAAAATTGTGATACCTGAATCTACCCCTGTGTGAGTGTGACATTACTGTCAAGAGTAACCCATGCATGTCACAGGCCTACACATGTTTTTGAAAGCATATGAGAGTCCTCTTACATTTCTCTATAGTCTCAATTAACATTGTGAAACCTATTGTCAAGAATCAATGGCAGGTTCAGAGACCTCTCCACTCCCTTTCATTTCCTCTTACTAGATATGCACAGACTGAGAGGCATTGAGAGACCTGGGTTTCAGTATGTGGCATCAGTGGATGAACCGGGTCGGTGGTGTAACAGCACCCTAACAGAAGCCTAAAAGTTTAACCCTAAACGTGGCCAGGACCCGGAGAGGATAGAGAAGGTCAACACTATCTGCCTCCTCCTTAAAAGAAAAGCTAGTCCTCATTACCACTGGATAAATCTCCCGGCCCACCAGACAACATCTCAAGGTGCATTCCATTGCCACCAACTAAAGGGCTACATGGGAAATATTCTGTCCTCCTGACATAAAAATACAGACACACACGTAAGAACACATACCCACCAGTATTCCCGAAGCTTGATGTCTATTAGCAATAGCTTTGAGTCGACGACAGCTAGAGAGGAGTGTAACTGAGATACGCAGACGGCATGCCCATTTCCCTACATACATTCCTTACATACAAACACTTGACTAACGTGAGAATAACGTCCAATTACAGTAAAGCATGACAGCAGGTGTTCAGCAACATACCAAAGTGTAGAATAAACCACTCAATCAAAATAGCACTTGGTTGTTACACTTTGCATAAGAGAGAGTGAAATACTACAGGCAAAACATTTAAAAACTGATATATCTAAAAACAAGGGCCCATGTTATAATATCTTTTTTTTAAACAAGGCAAGTCAGTTAACAAATTCTTATTTACAATGACAGCCTAGGAACAGTGGGTTAACTGCCTTGTTCAGGGGCAGAACGACATTTGTCTTACCTTGTCAGGTCGTGAATTCGATCTAGCAACCTTTCAGTTACTGGCCCAATGCTCTAACCACTAGGCTACCTGCTGCCCCATTGCAATGCATCCTGTATCCCATATACAATCACAGAAATACCATGTAAAACCAGTAGTATATGGTTCCATTGGCAGGGCTTGACCTATAGCTAGTAGGGTTCATGAACTCAGTAATGAGGCCAGGTCGATAATTCATGTTTAAAACCACCTCAGTTGAGTGGTGGGTTTCCCATGATCCACCTCTGGGACATGGAACACATCTGAAGTCTTTTCCCCAGGTGCCATCCTGCTGTAGCCTATACATATCCCATAGCCATTACCACCTGCTGTTTTGGACACAGATGGAGTTGGGTTACAGAGATAATTCCTACTGTGGTGGAGAACAGCAAACAGGTTATCTATCCCCTGAGTGACCTCAGCCTCTGCGTGGCCCCTGGAGCACAGGCCAGAAATAGACCAGAGATATAATAGGTCAACCTTGTCTTCACCTCTGGACCATGGTGTCTGGTCCGGATCAGGCTTTTTTTTGGTCTGACCCAAATCCTGGCCCAGATGTTTTGAGGTGTATTTTTATCCTAGCTGGACAGGAGGGACTCTGGTCAGCACTGCGTGGCCAATAGCACTACTATTCTGATATAAGGTTCCTATCAGGGTCATCTCCTCCACATCTGTTTGTCCTTATTATATCATGGTCTGAAATGTAACAACCAACTCCAGTCTTTCACCATACTCAGAAACCTATTCTCTCTCCCTTGGCGTGATGCAGTAGGAGCAGTACGAATAACACTGGGGCGGTAATGAACAGGTAAAGGCTGGTAGCTGGAGGCTCCTGGATAACAAGCTCACAGTGCTGCACTGGGAACCCAATATCTTACTAAGTGTATTTTAGCATCTCATTGCTTGAACAATCCACAACTCGAAAGTAACTGGCTCTCAACAGACAGTCAACAAACAAGTAATATCTACCATGCACCACACAACATTACTACATATTCAACTATATTGTACATTATAAACTGGGTGGTTCGAGCCCTGAATGCTGATTGGCTGACAGCTGCTGACAGCTGTGGTATATCAGACCGTATGACAAAACATTTATTTTTACTACTCTAGTTACGTTGGTAACCATTTTATAATAGCAATAAGGCACCTCAAGGGTTTGTGATATATGGCCAATATACCATTGCTAAGGGTCCAGGCATTGCGTCGTGCCTAAGAACAGCCCTTAGCTGTGGTATATTGGCCATATAACCACACCCCCCATGCCTTATTGCTTAAATATCCCCTGTCCCTGTCCCTGACCCTTTGACTCACACTCCACACTGGCAAGTCATCCCATTCACAGCTAATAAAGCATTTGACAGGTGATGTGTGAGGACGAGTACTGCATACAGTTGCCCCAATCAGAATGATCTGCCCTAAATTATGAATTGTATTTGTGTTTGTATGTGTGTCCATAGCTCTGACCACTATGTTATTCTCACAGATGCCTGGTCCGGTTGACCAGCTTGGCCAGTTGCCTGTGTGACCTTGCCGTCTGCATCCAGCTAGCTATGACTGTATGAAGGTGGCAGCTAACAAGATCTCTCTCTCCTGCCATCTTCCACCTTCTTTGAATACATATTGAGAAAAGGCCAGGCACTGTCCCACCAGTGATCAGAGCCTGATGAAAAATGCATGACCAGGGTGGGTAAACAGCTCCTCAATGTGGGTCAGCAGAGAAGAGAGGAGGAAATTATGCAAAGGTCATATTGATGTTGAATATGATCCTCACTTCTTGTGATATTTAGAAAAACCTTGGGAGGTGCATATTGGATTGTTGATAAGAATGTTGGTCCGTGACAGTACAAGTGGTTAGAGTAACAGAGCTTCTGATAGGTCAGCTGCAGAGCTTGGAAAAACATGACATCATCAGAAAGAGGTCATAGAAGCACTACATCCAGTATGACTCAATGTCATTAGTCAAAGTATCAATACCCCATGTGGGTGGGAGTGGCCTTAGACCAATGGGAGCGTTTCCTAGAGAGGCTGAATGAAGGGTGACCCTGAGAAGTCCAATATCACCAATTACCATTGATGTAAACCCTACCATTAAAGGCCTTGTGAAACTCCTTTGTAGTTAGTTTAAAACTCCTTCCCAGCTCATTTGAGCAAGCACAAGCAGTAGATCACTGTTCAAATCAAATCTTATTATGCTAAGCATTTCTGGTCAGCCTTATTAAATATGTACCCTATTCATAATTGCACAGCATTAGCAAACCATTCCCATTCATCTCTCTGGTAATTATTTCATGTTGGATTACAGCAGGCAGAGCTACAGTGGATCCCCTCTGACTGTCCATAACAGAGGCCAACAGAGCCCTGTGATAGACTGGCGGAGAGACAAGACAAGAGGCATTTGTAAGGCAAACTGAAACAGAATATACATGAGACACATCCATATTCGCCCATAATCTCACAGCCTTCTCTATGGCTGTCAGACTCATGCTCAACACTCCATGTCACTGAATGAATAATTTATTTCATCCCGGGAAGCAAAGGAAATTCTCCTTCAGATTTCTCTTCTGCCAGTGCACCAGCCAGCCACTCAGATTCACTACTTCTTCCACCGCCGCAGTCGACGCTTTGCCTCTCTGGGGAAATACAAACACAAACATTAGGCTGGGCAGATTCCTTTGAAGAACCTTCCCGAGCTATCCCAGATAGGCAGGTATCTGATATCTTCTCTAGGGGTAAAGTCATTTTGGACCAGTGCCTTTAAGAGAAGAAGCTAGTTCAGGGTGCTTTACATACAAATGATCTGCTCTTATCACCAGGGATGAATATCACTGCAGGTTGTATGAAATCATCAGCACAAATAAAATGTGGGAGTATATAGATGGTAAGTATCAAACTGCAGCACCCTCAGAAGTCACCATTTGAGCAGTTCAGTGGGTTTTGGGTCATGGCGTCTCTGGGTCCCATACAGTTTGTCTTGTCTAAAGGATGACAGTGCAGATTAATGGGCCAATCCAGCCCACTTCCTGTTGGCTCTTCCTCCCCTGGCGCTGTGCCACACTCTGCAGCTCAGTGCCTGCTGGGAGGCCACAGCCCCTAGAGGGGGTGGCAGAGTGCTGTTGCCACCAGGGAGAGGGGAGGGGAACACATGTTATGTTGTGTGTCCCCCCATCCCCCCAGTAGGAGTAAAAGGGTCTACTGGGATGGGTGTTTAGAGACCAAGTGTACTGTAATACAATACACTGGCCTTGATCCTAGATCAGCTTTGCAGAATCCCCCCCCCCCCACACACACACCTTCTGGCTGCCTGCCTGCCACTGAGAGGCCTTAGCCACGGGAGGTGTATGACAGAAGCCCCCCCCCCACACACACACACACCTTCTGGCTGCCTGCCTGCCACTGAGAGGCCTTAGCCCCATCCACACACCTTCTGGCTGCCTGCCTGCCACTGAGAGGCCTTAGCCACGGGAGGTGTATGACAGAAGCCGACACCACAGGAATATTTTTCAAGACGTTGCCACAATCTCTGCACCCTCTGGGAACGATGCCAGGGGCTGTGTTCCATAATCAGGTCAATCAGAGACAGAACACCTTCCCACCATCTCTCACCCCCACCCAGCACCTGCTCACCATTCCTGGGTTTGGGCACAGAACACAGCCTACTGGTGCCCTGCTATGTGTGTGAACATACAGAGAAGGTGTGACAGGGCTGGTGCCAGAAGGGGGCAAGAGGGGGGAAGGAGGGGGAGCTTCACACCTAACCAGACAGAAACAGAAACAGGTGAGCTATACTGACAATTCTATGTGTCTGAAAAAAAAATCAACAGCAACTCTCATGCATACAAATAAAACAGAAACTACAAATTAGTGGCAGCAGGCAGAATGTGAACAAAAGTTCAACATCTGCTAAGTTGGGCACATTGGTCTTTTCATAAGAACCCCAACAAAAATAAAATATGAAGATAAGAACAAAAGCTGCAACCTTAATCATTTTTCTAGGTTTGAAAAATTGGGATCTCACTCCAAAGGATTACAACTTCAAATGAAAACAGATTCTGTTGGGAAATGTTTTCTAAAGTATGACAAAAAGCTAGCTGCAAAGCCAAAAGAGAGATAAAAGAAGTACTCTAGTCTCTAGAACACAAAGGGATGTATGTACCAGTCTCTTCTGTACTGGATGGAACTCTTTGAAAGAATCTAAAGAATTTAAAGATTTCATAGGGCTGAGACACAATCAACCCAGCCCAGACAGTGTTGATAACTTGGATTAAATAGTGGCCAGGAGAAGATGTTGGCCAGAACCACATACAGTACCACTTCTACACAATGGAGGACAGACACATAGATGGAAGTACAGGGCAGGCAGTGTTAAAAAGACCAGCCTGTAGTTTCAACACCCCTGAACTATTAATTAGCTGTACTCTCCCAACACCCCTTATTTTCTTATTAGTGGTATCTACAAGTCACCCCACTTGTATCAGCCAATCATAGTTCACCACGAGGATGCAGCTCACTGAACTCCATCAGAGTGAGATCTGTTGACATGTCAGACGAGGATGGACGTCTTGGACTGTTCCTCACCAATCTGTATTTGACCTGTGTTTTAGTGCGTTCATTTAGGTGTAAGTACTGATTTGACATGTCATTGGTATTTTAGTTGGGTGTGGCTAAGGCAGTGCTCTGAGATATTTACCAGTTATTCCTTTTCCATGTGTGTCATGCTATTCCTAGCCAGCTAGCCTAGTCATGCTAGCATGGTTTCGTCTACACTATGTGTAACACGCCTTGTTTAGGATAGCCTATTCATATGATTATGTTCAGTATTGTCTGTGTACTTGTAGTCAGGCCATAGTATATGCTAAGCTAGTTTATTAGAGGCCATATGATATCGTGTAGTATGATATTGTCCAACTGCGCTACTGCCAATGGTCTGTATAGTCATTACTGGATTCCTTAATTTCTTTAGCCTTCCTTTTGTGGTGCAGTTTCTATTCCACAGTGGTCTGACTTGGTCGTGGTCTCGCTGCTCAACTGGCAGAATCTGGTTGCATTACGGTCATGTTTTCAATGAGTCAAATAGACATTCATGTAGAATGCAGGCATTATGAGGTTATGCTAAATAGACATTCATGTAGAATGCAGGCATTATGAGGGTATGCTAAATAGACATTCACGTAGAATGCAGGTATTATGAGGTTATGACATTCATGTAGAATGCAGGCATTATGAGGGTATGCTAAATAGACATTCATGTAGAATGCAGGTATTATGAGGGTATGCTAAATAGACATTCATTTAGAATGCAGGTATTATGAGGGTATGCTAAATAGACATGCATGTAGAATGCAGGTATTATGAGGGTATGCTAAATAGACATTCATGTAGAATGCAGGTATTATGAGGGTATGCTAAATAGACATTCATGTAGAATGCAGGTATTATGAGGGTATGCTAAATAGACATTCATGTAGAATGCAGGTATTATGAGGGTATGCTAAATAGACATTCACTTGTAGAATGCAGGTATTGAGACATTCTTCTTATCTGTAAAGTGGAAGAGTAATGTATAGACATTCATTCTGAATCACAAACCACAGGAGATTGCGGCATATGTACTGTTGGGTAACCATGACTGTCTAAAGGATATAATTGTGAATCTTAATAACACAGGGATATATTTTCGATGAGTTTCATCATGTAATTATTTTTAGATGAGTTTCCTCATCTTCTGCTGAAAGCCTGGTGCTTATTTTTGAACGGTGAGAGTAATGCAATCATTGAGAGATTAAAAGTTCCAAGAAGCTGACGGATGTTTCCAAAATATTCATTTGCACCACAAACATCCACTGAGTGATACTTCACTTCTCTGAACTCTGTGCTCACAACTGCCTTTTCGGGTGACTTGACGCAACCGGCATCATCATCGCCAGTCTGAGACACACACAGACACCGTCATCACCGTCTCTCCTCTATGAATAATCCATGTCCTCAGAGAACCATACTCCCCCATGCTACTGGAGTGGACGTGAAAACAGTCAAATTTACATTAACTTAAAAAAATAAGTTATATAACAGTTTTAGAGTTTACGGCAGCCCTGAAGTTATCTACGTCAATAGGAAGATAAGAGTAGAAGTGGCTGAATAATTGTGTTTCCTTTTTTCCATAACCCTATGCACACAATAGCACGCCACAGGCCATATCAGGGTCAAGGACACCTGGCCTTATGAGACAGAGACGGTGGCCCTGCTTAGCACTTGACTCCTGGCCTGGTGATGTCTCTGTCCTCTGATGGGAATTAGCAGAACACATGCATAGCTGTGATCAACACTGACTCCCACAGACTCAGAGCAGGCCCCTGTAGTCACAGATCCAGAGCTGGCCCCTGCAGTCACAGACCCAGAGCTGGCCTAGAGCAGGCCCCTGCAGTCACAGACCCAGAGCTGGCACAGAGCTGGCCCCTGCAGTCACAGACCCAGAGCTGGCCCAGAGCTGGCCCCTGCAGTCACAAACCTCAGTGATCCCACTGCTCCAAAGGGTCAGGGGGCAAGACTGTCACCACCATAGTTAATATAGGCCACTTATGATCCTAGCCTTGGGACACTGGATGGCTCTGGAAAGTCTCATTACTAACTTCCCAAGTCAACATACCTTTTTTGTCACGCTATGTGGAGACCATTATACGACATCCAATGGTGTGCTTCTGCTGGAATGGAAAATTATTTTAACAATGTCCCCTCCATCCCTGAACAGTCTCTGCAGCTCTGGACAGGCTCACACACCGACTAACTGTAACACAGCTAATGAGAGTCCTGCAGTCTGACACTGTGTGTGTGTGTGTGTGTGTGCGTGCGTGCGTGCGTGCGTGCGTGCGTGCCTGTGTTTGAAAGAAAGAGTGTGTGAGAAAGAGTGAATGAGAGTGTACCTACCTGCAGCTCCTCACAGACACATTGATTCCATCTCCCCTTGTCAATTCCCCCTCCCACCCTCTACATCTCCTGGCTGCATTCCCTCACACACTGCTCCTTTCCTCCACTGTCATTCTGCCTCCTCTTCATACAGTCGATAGGACAACATGGCTGCTCATTATGGGATTGCAATGGTAGAGAGTCTCTGGCAGCATGGACACATGGAACACCAGCCAGCTTCACAGATACAGCAGGTGAGCCTACATGATGTTTACAGTGATGATGCTATATGCATTCCAAGACAATGTGGACACACTGGACAGGGATGTATACAGTGATGATGCTATATGCATTCCAAGACAATGTGGACACACTGGACAGGGATGTATACAGTGATGATGCTATATGCATTCCAAGACAATGTGGACACACTGGACAGGGATGTATACAGTGATGATGCTATATGCATTCCAAGACAATGTGGACACACTGGACAGAGGTGTATACAGTGATGATGCTATATGCATTCCAAGACAATGTGGACACACTGGACAGAGGTGTATACAGTGATGATGCTATATGCATTCCAAGACAATGTGGACACACTGGACAGAGGTGTATACAGTGATGATGCTATATCCTTTCCAAGACAATGTGGACACACTGGACAGAGGTGTATACAGTGATGATGCTATATGCATTCCAAGACAATGTGGACACACTGGACAGAGGTGTATACAGTGATGATGCTATATCCTTTCCAAGACAATGTGGACACACTGGACAGAGGTGTATACAGTGATGATGCTATATGCATTCCAAGACAATGTGGACACACTGGACAGGGGTGTCTTGATCGGCTTGAGGACATGATAACTGCCTGGTCCCATTTCTTAACTTAGACCATTTACTGTGTGTGGATAGCTATTGAGAGCCTGGGTGAAGTGATCCATTAGAGTGTAACTAGACTATGTCATGTCCAATTAATTGTCAGTTCAGTGGGAACCAGGATGATCATTTCACTAATGGGCTACAGCCATTAGTGCACCACAGAGATAATCAGCTGCCAATTTATGCCTCTAATGAAGAAGGACTGGCACCACTAGAAATGACCCCAGGTCAGCTCATTGGGTAAGAATACTGGGTAACATCAAATCAAACTTTATTCGTCACATGCGCCCGAATACAACAGGTGTAGACCCTACCGTGAAATGCTTACAAGCCCTTAACCAACAGTGCAGTTCAAGATGAAAATATTTAACAAATATAAAATGACAATAAAAGCGAGGCTATATACAGGATGTACCGGCACCGAGTAGAGGTAATTTGTACATGTAGGTAGGGGTGATAATAAACAGTGAGTAGCGGGTCAGATGCTGAGCAGTTGCCATACCACGCCGTGATGCAAACGGGCATAATGCTCTCAATGCTGCAGCTTTGAGGATCTGGGGACCCATGCCAAATCTTTTCAGTCTCCTGAGGGGGAAAGGTGTTGCCGTGCCCTCTTCACGACTGTCTTGGTGTGTTTGGACCATGATAGTTTGTTGGTGATGTGGACACCAAGGAACTTGAAACTCTCAACCTGCTCCACTGCAGCCCCATCGATGTTTATGGGGGCCTGTTCAGCCCGCCTTTTCCTGTAGTCCACGATCAGCTCCTTTGTCTTGCTCACATTGAGGGGAAGTTGTTGTCCTGGCACCACACAGCCAGGTCTCATCGTTGTCAGTGATGAGGCTGCTGTCGACACTGTTGTGTCAGCAAACGTAATGATGGTGTTGGAGTCGTGTTTGGTCACGCAGTTGTGGGTAAACAGGGAGTAAAGGAGCACACACCCTGAGGGGCCCCAGTGTTGAGGATCAGTGTGGCAGACGTGTTGTTGCCTACCCTTACCACCTGGGGCGGCCCATCAGGAAGTCCAGGATCCAGTTGCAGAGGGAGGTGTTTAGTCCCAGGGTCCTTGGAGGAAATGTCATTGAGTGATGGTATGTTTGGCTACTGGAGGAGTCAGACAAAGAGAAATGTCATTGTCCTTCCTATTGTAACAGTGTCACTCAAATAACGTCTGTGTGAGTACAGTATACTCCACAGTCAATGTCCTTGGGATATGGATTTTTGGTCAGCAAAAAAACATCATCCAGATGTTAGTCATCTCTAAACAAAACCCCATTACTGATTTTCTATACAGAAGACTGAATCACTCACATTCACTCAAATATACAAAAACACATTGAAAACCATCCTTTAAGTGAATAAACACATTTAATCTGCATCAATTATGTAAGATGAATGGTGTGTGTGGTGTCTAGTGTGTCAGAGTGCAGATGATTTGTGTGTGTGTGGTGTCTAGTGTGTCAGAGTGCAGAGGATTTGTGTGTGTGGTGTCTAGTGTGTCAGAGTGCAGATGATTGGTGTGTGAGTCCAGTGGATGATTCATTAGAAGACTTAATTACTTTGGTGGTTAGACACTGGGACTGGGCTAGAGCGTGATACACTATCTGTGTCACAGCCATTTAAGCAATAAAGACAGGATAACTGATCGTGAAGCCTGTAGACGTCATCGCAGAAGCAGCGCTGGGGGACCTGTGACAAGGATGGAAGGAGAGGAGAGGAAGAAGGATGGCAGCGGCTAACTGTGCCTCTCTTAAGAGCATACAGGACAGATGAGAGAGAGGACTGTGACATGAGTTGGTAAAGAATGAAACAGGCTTGGGTTGTTGGACCACAGAATAATAATATACTACTCCTCATCCCCATTCAAACTTAACAGCCTCCCTGTGGCACATGGGAAATAGGAGACTTGAACAACCACATGCCCTGTTTGCCCTTTTCATCAGTGACTCTCATAGGGCCATCTTTCTAGAGCAATTGTCATTGTCAAGGAAATGTCAATAAAGTTAGGTTTCTATTGAGTACAGACCGAAGCCCCTGTGTGTTTCTCTGCAGTACTGCATGGAGCAAAAGATCAGTGCAATTAGGCATAGTCTCTGACACAGGTGGATGGAGAGAACACACACTGGACTAATGATCCAGGAAAAGGGCCTTTAGTAAATGACTGTATGTGTGTGTATGTCTAAACAAGGTAACTCAATCTATCCAAGCACCACCCTGCTCTGACAGCAATACCCTGGATAGACACAGAACATATTAAATCTCTCCGGGCCAGAACAAGAGCTTCCCACCAACCAAGAGAGACATCAATCATCTGGAGGCCGGGACTGGAGCCACCGGGCCAAATCCAACTGAGAGACTCCACAGCAACTCCATTACAGGAATATGGAGCAGTCATACTGTACCTTGCTAAACAATGCAAACCAGCACAGGGATGACCTCAGCAGAGTATAAGTACCAGTTCTGCCCCATAGTCCTGGTGGTGTGAGTCATCACAGACACATTATTTAGCAAAACATCTGGCTCCTGACTAAGATACATACCTGGTTCTAACATGTGTACTATGTTCTGATCTTGTCCACATTCTGATTGTACCAACATTTTTGGAAAGGTATATAGATGATTAAAGGGTAGAACTAACCTGTCTCACGACAGTCTAACCCCAGCTCACGTTCCCTGTTAGTGGGTGAACAATCCAACGCTTGGTGAATTCTGCTTCACAATTGTTTGATTGTGATCAGATCTTATAAGTGTAAACAGACTAGATCAGGTCAAGATCAGGACGCATTTTAGCGGAAGGTAAACGGGACTGGAGTGTCATCAAGGCTACAACGGGGTACATAACTGTTATAACATAACCAAAGGTATAGGTCATTCTGTGATTCATGACGTGGTATAATATGATGTCATGGGACAAATGTATAGGCTGTACTATGAAATGGAAACATGTTCATCTTTCATCCCACCAGAGTAAAACATACAACAATCCGCCATAAAGGGGCAGGTATAAAATAACAGTTGAAGCAGATAGCAGCTGTATTTTTCTGTGCTGTTTAGCCATACTCTCAGGCTATGTGGTTGAGATCTGATGATCTTTGCTGCAGGGCAGGTGGAGGGGTATCTGGATTTGGCCAAATCTCTACCTTGGACCTGTATTTATGGACCAGAGCTAATCATACCGGTCACATCAAAGAGCTAGCATTTCCCTGTTCAGTGCTGACACCTGGATAGGAATGTTTATTTGTAGGATTTAGCCTGGCACACCTCCACAAGGAGCACACAACCACTCAGTCATTACAGGAGTAGAGTGCAGGAAGCGTGTACTGTGTTTAAATGGGGAAACAAACTGTAGTATAATCAAAGTTCAGTAGGCTACGGCAGGTCAAGGTGAGTCAAGTTCGAAAGACGTGCCATTCAAATCAAAAAGTGAGCTGAATACATATGAGCAGCCTTTCTAGGGGTGGTGCCCAGTAGGAACCTGGGAGTAAAGTGTTCTTGTAATGCACAAAGAATGTGTTTGCAGTGACAACACATAATCTCCATTGAAGATACTCATTGTAGTCAAAAGCATGTGGCCTAAAAACAGATTGTTCTCTGTCTGATCTCAGTCAGCACTACTCCTGCTCTTCAGAAGCCAGGCTCTTGGACAGCCTCTTAGTTCTGAGAGGGACTTGACTGTCAGTCTCAGCCCACCAGAGGAATAGTGACAAAGCTGAGCTGCTGATGAGACAGATGCTGAGGGTGTCAGAGACCCAAACTATTAAACACAGCTTAGAGATGCTCACATGGCTGCTGTGGAAGACGGGAGGGGAGAGTGGCACGAAGGCTCTTTCTAAAAGGAAAGTTAAATATATGTAATAAGACAATTTAGTATCTTTATTAAAGAGGATTTTACAATGAATGACTGACCCATTTGTGTTACGTCCATAATGATTACATATGATCATTGAACAAGAGCACATTCAAAACACATTTGACATCAACCCTGCGCAGGTCCTAAAACATGGCACAGTGATATTGAATAATCCTAGGACATGGCTCTCACCCCAGGTCACCATAGGGACCGGCTCCTAATCCAAGGTCAATTTCTCAACCAACCAGTCTGGTCATAACATAACATTATAACTATGTTACAACAGGACAATAACTGACTACATGGGAAATGTTCCATTAAAGTGCTATTTGTGTCCTTATTTGTCTTGGATTGTAGAGTTCGTTTACAATATAAGGCTACATACACTACAAACAATTTATGATTGGCTAAATCCATTTACAGCAAGACAAGAACACATTCCCCATGGATTTATTGTGTGAGTCAAACTGTGAAGAAATACTGGACTTGAAAGTGAGAGACAGTGCCATAAAAATGCAAATTCAAGGTAATTGTAGAGAAGAAGCAAAACAAACCAGATTATTTAATTTTGGACAGAGTGAACTAATTCCTTATTGATTGTTACAGAACTCACATCCCTGTGGCCTTTTACCAAGTTATGTATAGTAGATGTAAGGACAGATGCAGTATTTGAGACTTTTGTTTTCAAAACATACTCTACTTTAGAATTTCATAGAACTTACTACTTGATATAAAATTACATCTATCACTCGTTGAAAAGTTCAGTCCTTTTGAGGACAACTAGTTTTGCTTTATTGCATTTATATTAATGTAGAGTCTGAATGGGTCAGTAAACCAGCTCCAGCAAGACCTGTGAAGAAATAATAGGCACCACAAGTACTGAGGATCTGTCCATAGCCCTGCCTAGGCAGTGTGGTGCTGAAGGACAGCCTTGTCACTGGTTGCTGTCCATGGTCCTGTGGAGGTGCTGAAAGGACAACTCTAAGATGAGTCACTGGGCATGTCCTCTCATGGTCCCACAATCACAATTAAACATAGTTTTGTTTTGAGTGACTCAATGTGTTGTTTATTCAAGGTCAAAGTTCTGAACACCCTCCTATCTTGATCCCACATTAGTGCATAATATCAACATGTTTATCAGATTGATGGGGAAAAAAATAATACAAATTTAAACCTGTAAACAACTCTTTTTTTATGCTGTCATGCAGCGTGTTTGCTGTATAGAGACAGAAATTCAGAGAGCTGTTATTCCATTTCAATAAGATCAAACAAGGGCCTGATATGAAACCACTCTCTCTCATTGTGGTAAATATCATTCTTCCCTGCCTTACAGAGAAAACTATTTTCAACCCAGACCATGAGGACAATCCATTGCAATTCACTTTCTTTGATGTGTGCAACACACTAACAAGTGTGTCCTCACCTCAGCCCCTCCCCAGCTCAGTGCTAAATTGTGTCGTGACTGATCTAATCTCCAGCTCATAAATCAAATTTTCATGAAAAAAACAGGTCAGCAACGGCCGTTCAATTTATATGGACGTAGGTCTGTTTTGATAATCCCACAATGGCTACAATAATTTGATATCGAATAGAGACACTTATATGAAAGGCCTCGAATGAGTCAGTGTTATCATGGAAAGTGTATCCTTACAGGCTTTAGAAAGTAAACTGAACAGTGAAAACAATTTAAAGCTTTTAACTAATAGTGGGTTTATAGAGATACAGACTGCTTTAGCTAGTGGTCTTATGACAGATAACCAGGCTTTGATACAGGTCCAGTAAGACCAACGCAGCGCTCTATTTCACACAAGGTGAGCCCTATGGGCTGGGTCAGGGCCCATTTAATCCCTGATGGCGTGACTCGCTCTGTAATTACGTTATTGTCTCATGGTGCCTGCGATGCCACAGCTTAACACTAACACAGGGATTATTGTTAACGTTATTTGATTCTTTCATCATTATTTCCCGTGGGAAAAGCCTGACATGCCCTCCAACCTTGACTACCTAGGTCAGCTTTCGGTAGAGTAGTTAGAGAAGAGACTACCATCTGCATTTCACACAAAACTAAATTATTTTGAAGAAATGGTTCCATTTGAATCTATTTGCATTATATGCTCTAGTAGAGCAAGTTGCAAAAACAAAGACATAGCATCAAACTCAGTGAATTACTTTAAACTGGACTTCACTGGCTCACAGACAAAGCACTCACAAATGGCAAAAGTTTGTGCTGACATCAGCAAATGCAGTCGATGAAGAAGAGCAAACATTTTCCCCTCCAAATCCTGGCAACCAATTTTGAGGAAGGCAAAAAAATATCATGACCCCACAAACATTTACCTGACATGTTTTCCAGCTGCAGCATACCTGACATATCTAGCCTTTAGAGGGCCTCTGCTGCTTTAATATTGATAATGCTCTGCTGAGGGGAAAACTCATTTTGCAGAGATTGAGGCAGGACTGTGCTCCCCAGGTGCCTGTTTGGAGGAGAGTGTTTGACCTTTAAAATGGAATATGGCAGTCCTGGTAATTAAAATAGCTTCTCCCCTCACTTAGTTTGGACTACAGAGAACTATACTCCACTCCTGACTGTAGTAGGAGAAGTAGAGTGGTGAGGAGGAGTCTACAATGTCTGGAAGAGACTTCACCATACATTTTATGGATTCAGGTTCATTCAAACATCATTTTAAGCTTTGTTTTACTATTGACAGTTACAGCTGATTTCGGATTGTATATCAATTTGCTCTCCTTTAAATATTTGTCATCTGAAGTATTGTTTCAGTCTCTGAATTGTTTCAACAAACTTGATCATGTAACTAAGAAATTCGCTGGAAAGAGACTTGAAAATGATTTATTGTTTTGAGGAATAGTCATGACTGGTTCACTTAAGCTATCTGTTGTGTCGTAAAACAATGGTGGGGAAGGATATCGTTGTTACTTAACGTGGATCCCAAGTACAGCAATTGGGGAAGGATCCACCGGCCCTCTCCCCGCTCGGCACCATGGGATATGTAGTGATTTTGCCAACACAGACAGTCTTGCCCTTAACTGTTTTTATACTGACTATCTTATTTGTTGATTAAATCTGACTTTATTAATATAATGAGCAATCCAGGAATGTCATGAGTTCATTGACATGAGAAAACTAGAGAAAATAGAAACTACAGAACGCCAATGGCTATAATGAATGGCTCCACGGAGCTCCTCCACCTCACCACTCTATGCCAGCCTGACAGAGGGAGTTGTTTAGGGTTAACTTCTAGCTCGTCTAGAAAACAGACATCTGTCACTGAGAGGACTTGGAGGGCAGACAGCTTGAGCTACAGTAAAATAAAAGTATGTGAGGAATTGAATGAATCAGTTAAAACCTCTCAATTAGACTGTAATTGCAAAATGTTCATACTTTCTCTCTGCCATTTTCTCCCAACCCTTAATTCAAGACAACTCTTACGAGTTAAGGTGAAGTAACTTTGCTGGCATGTGATGGCAGGCAAAGTTAACGAGGAAAGGCTGTGTGATCCAGAGACGGACAGCAGTACTGTATGTTAAACATGACACACTGTCAGATGCAATAGTCATTGTAGTCCTCTCTGCTGAGCTCTTGTTTTCAGAAGTGGGACAATATGAGAGTACTGTCCAAGGTAACATATCCTTGCTTGATAAACACTTCATGGCGCTCCTCATCAATCAAAGCCATTCTACCGTGTATTCACTCATGTTATTCTTCTCTTCACAAAACAAATGGGAGTAGTGCTCTAACAAATGAATCCAGGCTGCAGAGGAAGGTGTGCTGTAAAATAATGAATCATACCGACGCCCACTAGACGTTACTTGTGCAATCACACTCAGACACATGCAGACGCGCACACACACACCTAGATACATGTGCATGCCTAGATACATGTATGTTAAACCATGGATGTCATTGGTAGAGGAATAGCATGAGTCCAGTGCCTTTAACTCACGGGTGACTCATACTGCACCTTGTAGGAAAGAAAGGGTACACATGCTGTGTAACAGATTGTTATTTTTCCCTTGAACCAGGCTACTGTATTGTGTTGTGTAGTGTAAACTAGCTGTGGGTAATGGCACGTGTGGGAGGCCTTCTGAGTGGAGGCTGGTTACTGATACATAAAGAGGATTGCAGAGCGTGAATGTGTTCCTGGTGCCTCGGCATGGTGTTTGCTCATCGTTATGTCTGCGTGACTCTGCTCCCCTGGCATCAGTCAGCCCCCTCTCTGTTCTGCCATTCAGACCCTCTGAGTAATGGCCTGGGTGACAAAGCCTGTCTGGGTGCCATTTTTCAGCATTTGTGGCCAGCTTCACTGACTGGAAGAAGAGTGAAGTGATGATTCATCCCGAAGTGGGGGATATTTAAAGATCAGAGCTGGCAACACAACCCATGGCCTGGCCAAAGATGTGGGCAAGCCAATGTACGTATGAAAGCTACTGGGAGTTTTGTAAAGTTGTTTTGTAAATGATTATTTATGCACTGACCTGTAAGGCATCTGAACCAGTCAAGTGTTACTAACATGTCAAAGAGAACCCTTGAGAGTTCACCAGTCCACATACTTTGTAAAACATGGCATTTCAGCAAAGTCAGGGTAACTATAAATTCTAATCTCTAATGGTTCTAATGCCCACTGACTTTCTATACAGTCATTAAGCCATATCCAGAAAACATTAGAATTGGTGGTGTTTCTTGGATTGAAAAGCAAGGCAAATACATACTGCAGCTACCCTGGTGAGAGTAAAATGTAAGACACAGGTAAGGGAGATCCTGTCTGATTATATAATATTTTTGAAAACGCAAATAGATAAGGACTATTTACTTGGACTGAAAGAGATGCTGGTACTCAGCTCCAGTGAGCTCCTGCCCAAGTCAAGAACTGAGTATTTACCTGTTTATCATAAATCACATATGCTGGTTATCTACATCATTTGCACAACAGCAGGTGTCAGCTGCCAGCAGTGTTCTGTAAGGGAGGTGTGACTCTTATATACCTGGAAGACAGCAAAGGTAATCCAAAGCATTCTGTTTACATCGCAGCAGACGCATCTGTTTGTGTCAGGTGGATGAGACAGGTGGCTCCAGACATGTAGAGAGGGAGGTGTGTGTGCGAGTGTGTCCGCAGAGGGTAGAAAGTTGTGCTACAATCATGCGATGTCATCTGGGTGGAGCAGAGCACACACAAAGCATCTGGTCCTCAGCACAGAGAAAGGTTTGATAGCGGTCCCAGAGTCCCAGAGCAGAGTACAGCCTAATCTCTACCAGAAGGTACTGCGCCTGGAAACAAAATAACACAGATTGCTCCTCATGGACCCTGTATATACAATTTACCCGTTCACATACAATACATGAATGGGAATGAACAAAGATCCCTCCCATTCACACACACAGTCTTCCCTTTGACGATACACAAATCACAATCTTCGGATGTGATGGAAGCACTCATCATAATAGACAAAGGGAACCATCATAGCTACACTTAGCATGATGGATTTTAGCTCCACATTCATGAATAGAATGGCTGAACATTGTCACGCCATTGTAATAACATATCTGCCGCTATTGTGCCAATTTAGTTACAGATAGCCATATGTTATTCTAATGCCTTTAGAGGCCTTGGATCTCTCTATTTCTCCACCTCTTAGTGTGCAGCCCTGTCCTCCCCCTCCTCGTCTCATATTGGCATTCCATCTCATGTACTTCAGATCTTTGCTGTTGTTCTTTTTGTCACGGAAGATTCTGACGCAATGCTATTCACAAAGGCTCCAACAGTGCAGCCGAGGGGGAGGGAGGGGGCGGCGACAGCAGCCTTCATCTGTAAACTACTCAAAAGCCCAGTCCCTCATACTTACAAGTGCTGAAAACATCAATGCTTCCATCTCTGGTTTGTGATAAACATCAAATATGTCCAAAAGCAAAATGTACACTGTATAAGTTCATTTACACTTTGGTCTTCTGTAAATAACGCCCTCACGCCCGTCTCAAATGCAAACATATGATACGCACTCGTACGCACGCTTTTACACACAAATAAAAACATGTTAGTGGATGTATTTCTATCTGATGTTTTTTTTAAAGTGTATCAACCATGTGTCATTTACAGTATCTTTACGATTGAAAATTCCCAACCATTTTGAATTCTGAAAGAAATGTATAAATGCCTATACACATGGCTGGTTTGGAATTCCCATTGTTAGAGCCTCTCCTGCCCATGATATATGAGACAACATACACATGGCAGCGTTCATAATGTTACCTTAAACTAAGCTACTACTTGTACAACTACTAGTCTTAGCACCTGTAACTCGTCATGGATGATTTTAAAGTGACTTTTGATTTGTTTTATCGACTAACATTTAATGAATGGTGCCAACAAAAAGAAAGAGTTGAAATGAAACAAGAAGAAGAGTTAGTAAATGTAGCATCACCTTTTGTTGAAAAATGATGGTTTGGGAAATAATGTTGATTTTAATGCTGGTAACTCGTTGTATAAAAGCAGTAATACACATGAGTCCATGTGTTATAACATTTTTATCATGGTAAATGTCATAACTCATGGACTCTCATGTATTATTGCTAAAATAGATCATTTCCAGTAATAGTTTCCAGTAAATGTTCAGATAAATTCTGGTAATATTCCCTCCTATTTACAACCCTACTCCGTGAATCCTTCCCAACCTTCTACCATTGTCCTCAGCTACCCTGTACATCTCTCACTGCTGGCCTGGGTATTTTAATCAACCATCCCATTTACACTCCACCATCCATCCATCCTGTTCCCACTCCTAATGCCATTATAGTTGAGATAACGCAGCAACGCTGGATCAGTAGAACAATCAAAAACAACCCAGGCAGGAGTCAACCTAGGATGTCTATCTTCTCCCTGTCCTCTTCCTCCCAACACCACGCAGCCTTAACACTACTCCACCCAGTAGGATCTGCCCATACAAAGAAGACATCTGGCCAATTACTTGCATATAGAGGAGTAGAACTAGATATGTGTTTGTTTCCACACACTGTGCTGAGCAGAGTGATGCTTTCTTTGCCTGGCTGGTTGGGAGGTGTAATATTGATCCATGGGATAATATGGCAGCAGGATACTGTGTAGGAAAACATGATGGCTCCCAAGTCAATAAAACACCACCTTCTCCTCAGAAGGCTATTTACTGTGTAATGGTGCTGAAATACACCTGGTTCCACACCTCATAGAGAGGGTGATGTGTTTTATAGGCTATGCCTCAGCCCTGAGGCATAGCCTATAAAACACATTCAACTGACCCACATTGAAATGCTGAAAGTGTTTCTGGGAAAAGCCCTAATGTAATGAAAATGCTGAGTTCATCACGGGTTTGAACAACAACTAATCAAACAAACAGCAAGCACAGCTTATAAATAATCATGATGAACAAGCATATACTGTATGAGAGCAGTCATACAACCACATTTTCTTCCATTAGTCTTGTTTTTGATATCAACAAAAGTGAGAACAGCGCAGGAATAATATTCTGTAATAATCTATACCAAACAAATAGCAATTGTTATGATGGAGCTCAGTTCAAACACAGATGGTGTATTAACAATGCTAGGACAGGTTAGATAGAGTTCAAACCCAGACTCTACATACCACTCTATACCCTTGACAAGTCATTAATATTAAGATCCCAGGTCAAAGTAACATCAATTAACCAGTGTGGATGGAACAGAGGCTTATCTGCAAGGCAAGTTATTCACACAGTTGTAACCTTAACAGTACACTCTTACAAAATAAGGTGCTATCTAGAACCTTAAAGGGTTCTTTCAGCTGTCCCCATAGAACACTTTGAAGAACCCCTTTTGGTTCCAGGTAGAACCCTTTTGGGTTCTATGTAGAACCCTTTCTACAGAGGGTTCTACCTGGATACCAAAAAGAACCCTTTTGGAACCTGTTTTTCTAAGAGTGTAGCTGTGAGAGCAAACATCACAGCCAGCCACAGAGCCAGCCCAGCAGTAGTAGCAGGCAGGTAGAGTTTGGTACTTAGACCTACCATTAGCCAGGCAGGCAGTCAGTCAGTCAGCCAGTGTGAAGAAGAGTGAGCTGGGCACTGCCCTCAAACTGCCGCCCCAGCCTCACCCCACTGACCCTCTTTCCCAGACTCGCCCAGGTGCCTGCTTGCATTGCTGTGCAACTGAACCCTGGTCTGACTAATTTGGGCCACAGGAGCAAAACCCATAAATCACCTTCCCCCGCTCTGTCAGTCACTAAAAAAAAAACTCCCCGCCAGCTGGGAAGCACAGCTTGGCTCGCAGGTTAGCAAGAGAAGGTTAGGGAGAAGAAAACAATAACTCCAGCAGGTATTACCTCATTAGACTTGATAGGCTGGCAGGATTCAGAGGGAGGGCAGCAAACATGGGCACCACTGATTGTTTTATTAATAGTGAATTGATTGTAGCTCATAAAAAAGGATTTACAACAGAGAGAGCATGGCTTTGATTGATTCAGGTATTAAAAAGGCAGTTCAGTATCCTCAACACAAAAACAATATGCCTATTGTTTGTTATCCAAACCTTGGTAAAGTATCTGTTAAACATCTGTACATTTGGCACATGGTCTTCAGTCTATAGGTGTGAGGTGGGAGCCATAAATAAACAATATAGGGCTAACCAAGATAGGAAGCCCATTGTAAGTATAGAGAATACAGACCCTTGCCTGATCAATTCTAACATCAGTCACATCTTATCAGTAGATTGCACCTATGATTCCCACATAAGGCGCATATTATGGCTCATGCTCGACTAAGTATGATTCATATGTGCACACTCACACCTACACTCCCCTTGGACACCTGTACCTACACTCCCCTTGGACACCTGTACCTACACTCCCCTTGGACACCCGTACCTACACTCCCCTTGGACACCCGTACCTACACTCCCCTTGGACACTCGTACCTACACTCCCCTTGGACACCCGTACCTACACTCCCCTTGGACACCCGTACCTACACTCCCCTTGGACACCCGTACCTACACTCCCCTTGGACACTCTACCTGCACTCCCCTTGGACACCCGTACCTACACTCCCCTTGGACACCCGTACCTACACTCCCCTTGGACACCCGTACCTGCACTCCCCTTGGACACCCACCTGCACTCCCCTTGGACACCCGTACCTGCACTCCCCTTGGACACCCGTACCTGCACTCCCCTTGGACACCCGTACCTGCACTCCCCTTGGACACCCGTACCTGCACTCCCCTTGGACACCCGTACCTGCACTCCCCTTGGACACTCGTACCTACACTCCCCTTGGACACTCGTACCTACACTCCCCTTTGACACACTGAGCACGGTTAGATGCACACAATAATACAATTATTGTGGATAGTCACATTCATATATTAGTTTGTTTAAAAATGTTGCATGCTTGGAAGAATAACAATTTCCCTAATATTATTGTTTACATGGACACATCTGAAATCAGGCTACTGATGGGACTTTTGATAAATGCAGGAAAAAAATCGACAATCAAAATAAAAGTTCTACCACAGTGACCATGATATTTTTTGGAATACTATTTGATTCTGACTTTGGACATATAAAGTTTGTATGTGAATACTATTTCTAAGAGAGAGAGAGAGAGAGAAACTTTCAGCTTTTCCGAACTCACTTCACTCGCCCATAAGAGGGAGGCTTGTGTTACCGGTGCTGGCACATGTACAGATCAAATATACCGCAGGAACCGCAACCTAGACTCACACACGCTGCTATGAGATCCTGTGGTATAATGGCTAAAAAAACATACTTAATTCATTCAAACAGATGACAGTGCATGGCAATCCAAGCACTTGTTGTTAAGCAGACTGAACGTGTGTCATTCGGACAACTGCGATGACAGCAGGGGGAGAGATGGGGCTCCAGCTTGGAGGGTTCAGATCGGAACAGACACCTCAATAACATCATTGATTTAGTGACACTTTATTTTAAGGGTCCGTAATAAACCATTTATATGGCATGTATAAAGTGTGTGTTAACCATTTATTAACCATTACTCACATATTTATAAACAATTGACTTATGATTAGTAAAGTATTTTTGCAGCCCCTAATCTAAAGTGAGCGCTGTTTATGCTTTATTAATACTTTATAAATGTATTGAGTGAACAGTGTAATTTCTCACAAAAAGTGGTAGACATTCCAGCAGTACCTGGTCAAAGAATAAGCACACAACAACGCCAACGATCCACTTTTCATTTTCCATTTGTTTTGTCTTCATTGTACACACCTAGTTTCCATTCCCATACTTATATGTTCCTTATTTAACCCTCTGGTTCCCCCATGGTTTTGTGGGTGTTTGTTCGTTGTAAGTTGGTCTGTATTTGTGAGCTTGATTATTTTCCTTCTTGGAATATTTGTTGTTTTGAGTAAAGTTATGTGAATTACTCATCTCTGTGTCCTGCGCC
Organism: Oncorhynchus nerka; assembly: GCF_034236695.1. Classification (NCBI taxonomy): domain Eukaryota; kingdom Metazoa; phylum Chordata; class Actinopteri; order Salmoniformes; family Salmonidae; genus Oncorhynchus; species Oncorhynchus nerka. Next base: position 19,923,409 of record NC_088421.1, on the reverse strand, counting down.
TGACTGCACCTTACCTGCTACACCTAGACGCCTTACAAGTACCTTACTAACTTTTACAAATGCAGGAGTAATGAATAATTAATAGTGAGCAAACTGTTGGTAAATGCCTTATAAATGGTTTATTATGGACCTTTAAAACAAGGGTTACCATTGATTTTCAGTGAGCAACAAACTGATTGGTTGTATCCGAATCTTCAAATCAAATGGTTAAACGAGACAGTTACACAGCAACATGTATATTGAATGTCTTGAACACAAAGGGCTGAAGTGGAAGCACCCAGATCAGGACACAACCTTAGGGTAATGGGGCTGGGCTAGATAATAACACTGGTAACTGCTCCTTTCTATTGCTCTGCACAAGGCAAACCTCATAGGTCTGAGGAAACTATTCAAACTGAAATTACATTTAGCACTGCAGCCCTTGGGAACATTACAATGAAATTCTGCAAATTTCCAACACTCACCTGAGGCAAAGACCCTAATTAATTTTTATTGTTCTGTGCAGGCAATCAGTACAGAATTGAGTGAGGACTGTGAGCATTTAAAGCCGCAATGGATAATTTCCATTACTGCAGTCAGAGAGAGGGAAAAGGACAGTGGGGGTCCATTTTGAATCATCTCTGTTATCACACGAATACACTAAGCTCAGCACAGTTCAAGTCAACCAGGAGTCCCACGATGTCCCAAATATCCAAACTCTTTATCCATATCCTCTCATATATCAGGTGTACATCTGCATTGCAGATCAGTAGTGTACTACATCAGTCACTGTGCATGCGCCACGTTGAAGACTTCTTCTCTAGCTCTAATCACGTTGAGTAAGGGAAATCTCCAGCCTTGGCATGAGCACACCCTGCCACAGAGGGCCAGTCTGAACCCTTTCATCTACTGAGAGTGTGAGATGCTTTTAATCCGGACCCGGCTGCCCTTGATTCTAACTGACGCTAGGATCAATCAGATTACACTGAAGCATATGCTGGAACAAAGGAGAGGAACGCCAAGGCATGTTGTCATACTATTCACTTTACAAGTTATGGGATACAATTCTGACTGTACTGCTAAGAATAATGTAAACTGCTGCTTAAGTATAGGTTAAAAACTTCCATCAATTTAAAGTGATGGTACTGTACTCAAGGACTGACCCCCCTCACCCCTCTCTCTTTCTCTGTTGTGATTAACCAGGCATGGTCTAATTGTCTCAGTTGAAGATCCAACAGACTGATCTAAACCATAGAGATCCTTTTCAAATGCTATTATTATTCTAATTCCTAATTCTATGGTTCTAACCATGAACTTGTTGTTGAGTCATGCTCAGAATGATTGAAATGCCCACCAATGGCACTCAGTCATTTTGTGATCCAAAACAATATATTAATGCAGTGGATGACATGACAGGAGTGAGAGAACAGGGTCTGACAGCCAGACAGAAATGTTTGCGTCTGTAAGATGTGGATAATAAAGTGGAGATAAAAAGCTTTGTTTGACTGCGTGGAATAAGAAACCCATAGGATATGCATGAGGTTGTTGGGCTCACTGCTCAAGACATTTCTTATGAAAAGACTGAGGGCTTAGAGATGACTGAAAAAGATAGATAGAGAGAGAGAGAGATCATGAGGACATACAGTATTGTACAGACACAAACGTGGGGTATGGTTGGCTGTGATGTACACGGGGCTCCTGTCTGGTGCAGAAAAGCAAAGAGGTGACATCCGGTCCAGACATTGCTGCAGTACAGAGCTGCTGATGAGAAGGGAAACAGCACAACCAGGTGGCTGAAAAACAGCTTAGCAGCTCGCTCAATCACAGAGCTGTAGTTGCTCCCAAACCCTAACACAACGATGGCATATCAATATTTGGCACATCTGAATTATATTCCTGTACTATCCAGTATATCTAACTGTGGATTAAAATGTTTTGGATTAAAGCGTTGATTAATACTGATCAATTATTTCCTCAGTCAGGCTATGTCCTACATCCTACCAATAGATATCACTCTTTCCATCGCTACAGTTTCCCACTTTGATAACAGAGGGATTCATTGAAATTGACAGGTGAGAGCATGATCTTATTATGCTATTTACAAGATCACCTAGTCCTCCTCAACACCAGAGCCTTTTAACTCTGTTTACTGTAATTCCTCAGCACTCCTGGATTTACAGGACATCGTAGAAATCAATTGTCAAGTCAGACGTTCGCTCTCTATAACCTGGACGGGACCTGCACATTTCATAGCGAATTGCTTCCAATAAAAAGACAGAAAATGTGGTTGAGCGAGGCAATACTGGGGTATATTAATGTACTCCCTGTTTAGTGCAGTTCACCACGTTGTTGTGTTGGCCTGAGGGAGGAGGACTGGGAGAGGAGGTCTGAGAGAGGAGGTCTGAGAGAGGAGGCCCGAGGGAGGAGGACTGAGAGAGGAGGCCTGAGGGAGGAGGACTGGGAGAGGAGGTCTGAGAGAGGAAGACAGAGAGCCCATTTGGATCTGCTTAGTTTTATCAGTGCATCAGGGTGAAATGGCAATTTAATGGAACAGGCTTGAAAGCACTTGCCTTGAGATGCTGACGGTGCAGAGGTACATCACTCAATACGCCCAGACACAGAGCCTAGTGATGTCCAGTGAGGACACACACAGGGTGTCAACGAAATAGAAGTAGCAATGTGTTCACTCAGATCAATTCAGTCAAGAGGTAGTTGAGTTATTTCACCTGATCCAGAGAGCAAATTGAAGATGACAAGGGAACTTCATACATTGAAGATTGGTCATGAGGACATACCATCCATAACAGTCCCCTGGCTGTCTCTCAGTGCTCGTCTGCTAGACACACAGGCATGTTAATCATCAGGTTAACTATACACCCAGAGCCATCGGACAGATGCTCCATGTCTCCTATGACACCTGCAACATGAGTACCACTAAATGCTCACCACTAAACCACACAGCATTCATCATGTCTGCTGTGGAGAGCCACTCCTCCTAGCCCGCCTGCTGAGAGTGACCAGGGGAATAGTAAATACTTCTTACACACACTGACAAAAGGCCATTTCCCATGATCCATCAGACTTAGACAACTTCTTTAGATGGGATGCATGAAAACATGGAGTATCCAGACTAATGTTAATATCAGCTTTAAAGAGAGCCTGGCAGCAAGATCAAGTCTCATGGGTAATTGTCTGAGATGTATATCTAGCGGTAAGCCCCTCTCTAGTGAAAAGAGCTCTCCATTGAATGCAGATTGTGTTGACAAATAACATCTAATATAGATTAAAAAGATTGAGCCCAGCTAAACAGTGATTAAACATGTTGAATAGGCATGTGTAGTAATTCTCTGTCTCCTCCGCCAGATCATCAATCAGACAGGATTGTCCTTTCCACAATAAGAGCATAATAGGTTTAGCAGGTCAACACTGCACAAAGACTCTGGATGTACAGTCTTATCCCATCTTGACAGGCTATTTACAGCAGCCCGTTCAGGCTGCATGGTGATGGGGCTCAAGCCTTCATCCCCGTCAAGAATTCCCAGCCAGCCAATATGGGTAGTTATTGAGTGTGGGGCTTGTTCATTTCCTAAACAGGCCATTACTGGCAAGAACATGGTGGCAGAAATCTAATGTAATGTAATTCTGATGACATTTTCCCTTCAAGCACTGCAGGGCCTGTCAGACTCCATCTACTGTCAGTCTGCTGTCAGAACCACTCTTCTCACAGTCCCCACGGACAGACAATAACAACATCTGCATCTCTGGGAAGAACGACTGTTCCTCTTTTGGACAGCAGAGGAAACGTTGGGTGCATCTCAATTGTCTACAATGGCTTCCTCTGTCCATCTCCGTTCCTTGCTTTGCACTGATTAGAATGAGCAGGCAGGTGAAGCAAATTCCCAACAGACACCTACCAGGTGTTAACCTGTGTTATAAGATTAGTTCAGATGAAGGAGAGGAGACGAGGGGAGGAAGCCACTTTAGACAATGAAGATGTCCACCCTGTCTCTAGGAATGTACAGCCCAATAACCCTTCCTGACCAGAGTCTACCCATACCACTACCCTGGGCTACAGCCCCTCAACCAGATGGACAATTAGTGTCACAGTGGATAGCAAATTGGGCCAACGGGCCTATCAGTCTCCTCCACTGGCCTTAAAGATGTGTAATCAGGCCTAGACTGATGGTGTACTTACAGTCAGTGGGCCACATAAACACCAGAGAGGAAAGGCATCCCTCCACGGCCTGAAATGAATGATCTTAATCAACAGTTATGATGAAGCAGTTTGTTCATATGAGCCAGGAAGACACGCGGGCCACAAACACAGACAGATTGAGTTGGTTGCCAGCGTGCATCATTGGAGCGGTTACGGCCTGGCTTACAGTAACGACCTCATCAGTATAGTGAGAGAGAGGGTGCGGACATCATCGCTGCCAAAAAGCGTTTACCTCACAGAGCTGTGCTGCTTCTACCTTCTCTCACTTCTCCCTCCCGGGTCTCTGCTTCATTACAGCTGCATGGAAAGTGCATCTAAGGGCTCAGTACAGGTACAGGTAACTGCCAAAATAAAGGAAACACCAACATAAAAGTGTCTTAATAGGGCGTTGGGCCTCCACGCGCCAGAACAGTTTAAATGCACCTTGGCATAGATTCTATAAGTGTCTGAAACTCTATTGGAGGGATGTGACACCAATCTTCAACGAGAAATTCAAACATTTGGTGTTTTGTTGATGGTGGTGCAAACCGCTGCCTCAGGCGCTGCTCTAGAATCTTCCGTAAGTGTTACATTGGGTTGAGATCTGGTGACTGAGACGGCCATGGCATATGGTTTACATCGTTTTCATCCTCATCAAACTATTCAGTGACCACTCGTGCCCTGTGGATGGGTGCATTGTCATCCTATGGGGGCATAGCCATGGTAGCCAATATATTGGCCTGCCCAACATTTTTATACATGACCCTAAGCATGATGGGATGGTGATTGCCTAATTAACTCAGGAACCACACCTGTGTGGAAGCACCTGATTTTAATATACTTAGTATCCCTCAATTGCTCAGAATTTCCGTTATTTTAGCAGTTACCTGTACAGAACACTTCCAGGGGTTGCAGAACACAGTTGAATACTTTTTACCCATAGAGACTGAGGAAGGGAAGAGTACTTTTTACCCATAGAGACTGAGGAGGGGAAGAGTACTTTTTACCCATAGAGACTGAGGAGGGGAAGAGTACTTTTTACCCATAGAGACTGAGGAGGGGAAGAGTACTTTTTACCCATAGAGACTGAGGGGAAGAGTACTTTTTACCCATAGAGACTGAGGAAGGGGAAGAGTACTTTTTACCCATAGAGACTGAGGAGAGGAAGAGTACTTTTTACCCATAGAGACTGAGGAGGGGAAGAGTACTTTTTACCCATAGAGACTGAGGAGGGGAAGAGTACTTTTTACCCATAGAGACTGAGGAGGGGAAGAGTACTTTTTACCCATAGAGACTGAGAAGGAGAAGAGTACTTTTTACCCATAGAGACTGAGAAGGAGAAGAGTACTTTTTACCCATAGAGACTGAGAAGGAGAAGAGTACTTTCTACCCATAGAGACTGAGAAGGGGAAGAGTACTTTTTACCCAGAGACTGAGAAGAGGAAGAGTTCACTGGATGAACAGACAGAGGGCCAAGGAGAGTGGGACAGAACAGTAGTACTGTTGAGACACCCAGACACTAAAACAGACATAGCCACAGGCTCCAAAACAGAAGCCCCTGACAGGAGTCCTGCAATACACCCTCCAAAATAACATCTCACGACAGCATGAGACGGGAGAGAAAAGGCCCAACAGGCAGCCTGCCAATCCCCAAGGATGCCCAGAAGCGAGCTGTCCTGAATCTCTCTGTGTCTCGGTCTCTCTCTTTCTCTCTCTTTATCATCCGACCTCCAACCCTTTCTTTTTCTCTATTTCAGTCATCCACCTTGTCCCAGAGTATTGAGGGCTGCCATGCGGCCGATACAGTCAGCCTGTGTTCACTGAGGCTTGGCAGGTAAGCCAAGGGGGAAGAAGGATGTCTTAGACACTGACCTCTCCTCCCTTCCCCACAGTCTGATTGGCCCCACTGGCAGAGACCGCTCTGTCCAGGTAATCACAGCAGACTTTTCCCTCCTCTGCACCAACCATGGTTCCATCTAGACTGGGCTCATTCTAATGGGTCAGGGAACACAGACTGAGAGCAGACTGCTCTGAGCTACACAGCTGGGCTCTCAGTCTACCCATGCAGTCCACGTGCTGACTGTCCTCATACACAGGTAGCCAATAGCTGTTCAGCCACTGTTTTGTTACTGCTTCAAATTGTGCTTTAGAAAATCACTAATCTGTTTACAGAAAATCATCTGCAAAAGAATATTCTAGCTATATTGACTTTCATGTCTTGTAGTAAGTTCAGAATGTTTTTCAGTTTGTCAGTACCTACTGTAATTCAAAGAGTCTACATTTCTCTATTGCTATTTCACAACATACCAACCTGAGCCATTAATAATTGAAGAAACAAAATATATTAATGAGCGGAGCCTGGTATTCAGGCTGAAATTGATGGGTGCCCCACGTCAGGGAAAATGGATGGCTTGATGTTCTCGTAACATTTAGGAAGGGCCAGCCTATACCTGACGCGCCAGTCCTGCCCTCAGTTTAAGGGGTTATGGAACGGACAAGTCGGCCAAGAAAACACACCAGAGAAATAACACCAGGATTGATCTTCAGGAACCAATAAAAAATGTGTCTTAAACATAAGAGAGAAAGATAGCTGCAAACAAGGGCAATGCTTGTAAAATTGTCCTAAATTGAGGATAGATTGATGGCACTATTGTTCCAGGGAATGCAATGCAGTAAGATATGAGAGAAAGGATGAGGAATCACAGAGAAATAGACTTGACTGTATCTATCTTGTTGTAGACAAATTAAGCAGGCCACCATAGTGTATTACAGAATATGAGTTTGGTTATTAGACAGCTTTTAATACAACTGAGATACTCAATGTTCTCTGAGAATATGTGTTCACATGGCTAAAAACTGTGATCAGTATTCTCTTTTTAGACTAACCCCAATCAATGCGCTGAGGCACTGAGTCAGAGTTGTAGAAACTTTAGACACCGCATACTAACATAGCACATGCATTACCTTAAACGTTTCTGTTCAACTTCTTCTTCCCTAAAAATGATTTACCAGACTCATCCGGAATTCTCCTTTTCAATAAAACAGGAAGGTCAGGCTTTTCAGATGGAAGCGAAGGAAACACATCCCTGGGTTTTAATGAGAAGCCACACTCTGGAGCATGACTTTCTAGCCGTCTGTCTGGTTACACTGTCTTAATATGGTCACATGGAGCACAGGACTGAGAGATGGAGAGAATGTAGCCTGGGGTGAGGAAAGAGAAGAGAGACAGAGACAGAGAGGGACATAGAAAAGCAAACACATACAATGAGATGCCCTATTGACATCAAACAGAATGAGGCACAGTAAATCAGGTATAGCTAGCTATTCAACATGAATAGCACACAGCATACAGGAAACAAAGTGCAGAGTGGCAGCAGTGACATGACGGCATCACTCTACTCTATATCAATGGCTTCCTAAGAGATGTACATTTCAGCCAACTCTGGAAAGTGGCACATGGTATGGAATCACCCCCCCCCAGAACTATGCTCCTAATAGATCAACAAATCAGCATCAGTGACTCATCTTGGCAAGATGGCAGCACTCCTCCCCAGTCTGGAGTGTGTGTGCATCCTCAGCATACGGTCTACAGAGGTCCTCTCTAACCGCTGCAGCATGTCTATGGTTGAGGTGCCACTGCAACATGGCCAATGCATACGCAACCGTGGAGATGGTGATTGACTTCAGGAAATAACCTTCACCATCTCTCCCATTTGAAATCAATGGCTCAGCTGTAAGCATTGCTGATACATTCAAATTCCTGAGGTCCATCATCTCCCACAACCTCAAGTGGAAGGACAACTCCACAGCAATCGCCAAGAAGGCACACCAGATGATGGTTCAGGTCAATCATGAACCAAACCTCCCACCACCTGGTTCATGATGATCTTCTCATTAATGGACTATGTACCCTGCACTATCATCCTAGCACCATCATCCTAGCACCCTGCACTACCATCCTAGCACCATCATCCTAGCACCCTGCACTACCATCCTAGCACCCTGCACTACCATCCTAGCACCCTGCACTATCATCATAGCACCATCCTAGCACCCTGCACTACCATCCTAGCACCCTGCATTACCATCCTAGCACCCTGCATTACCATCCTAGCACTACCATCCTAGCACCCTGCACTATCATCCTAGCACCCTGCACTACCATCCTAGCACCCTGCACTACCATCCTAGACTACCATCCTAGCACCCTGCACTACCATCCTAGCACCCTGCACTACCATCCTAGCACTCTTCCATTTCCTAATAATTGCTCCCACCTTCTCCTCCCTCCTGAATCCCCCCCCCCCCTCCTCCCTCTCTGCAGATGACTTCGTCAACCATTTTGAAAAGAAGGTCGACGACATCCGATCCTCGTTTGCTAAGTCAAACGACACCGCTGGTTCTGCTCACACTGCCCTACCCTGTGCTCTGACCTCTTTCTCCCCTCTCTCTCCAGATGAAATCTCGCGTCTTGTGACGGCCGGCCGCCCAACAACCTGCCCGCTTGACCCTATCCCCTCCTCTCTTCTCCAGACCATTTCCGGAGACCTTCTCCCTTAACTCACCTCGCTCATCAACTCATCCCTGACCGCATTTAAAAAATGGCTAAACGTCCCTTCCGTCTTCAAGAGAGGGAGAGTTGCACCCCTTCTGAAAAAACCTACACTCGATCCCTCCGATGTCAATAACTACAGACCAGTATCCCTTCATTTATTTTTCTCCAAAACTCTTGAACGTGCCGTCCTTGGCCAGCTCTAAAGCAAATCTCTCTCAGAATGACCTTCTTGATCCAAATCAGTCAGGTTTCAAGACTAGTCATTCAACTGAGACTGCTCTTCTCTGTATCACGGAGGCGCTCCGCACTGCAAAGCTAACTCTCTCTCCTCTCATCCTTCTAGACCTATGGCTGCCTTCGATACTGTGAACCATCAGATCCTAAAACCTCTCTACCCTCTCCGAGTTGGGCATCTCCGGCGCGGCCCACGCTTGATTGCGTCCTACCTGACAGGTCGCTCCTACCAGGTGGCGTGGCGAGAATCTGTCTCCTCACCACGCGCTCTCACCACTGGCGTCCCCCAGGGCTCTGTTCTAGGCCCTCTCCTATTCTCGTAATTTACACCAAGTCACTTGGCTCTGTCATAACCTCACATGGTCTCTCCTATCATTGCTATGCAGACGTTTACACACAATTAATCTTCTCCTTTCCCCCTTCTGATGACCAGGTGTCATGGCTTTCGCATTCTGCATGTCTGGCAGACATATCAGTGTGGATGACGGATCACCACCTCTTTGCTGAACCTCGGCAAGACGGAGCTGCTCTTCCTCCCAAACGGGAAGGACTGCCCGTTCCATGATCTCGCCATCACGGTTGACAACTCCATTGTGTCCTCCTCCCAGAGCGCTAAGAACCTTGGCGTGATCCTGAGACAACACCCTGTCGTTCTCAACTAACATCAAGATGCGGTGGAAACCCGTTCCTGTTAGGTTCATGCTCTACAACATCCGCAGAAACGACCCTGCCTCACACAGGAAGCGGCGCAGGTCTTGCAATCCAGGCACTTGTCATCTCCCGTCTGATTACTGCAACTCGCTGTTGGCTGGGCTCCCTGCCTGTGCCATTAAACCCTACAACTCATCCAGAACGCCGCAGCCCGTCTGGTGTTCAACCTTCCCAAGTTCTCTCACGTCACCCAGCTCCTCCGCTCTCTCCACTGGCTTCCAGTTGAACAACATCCGCTACAAGACCATGGTGCTTGCCTACGGAGCTGTGAGGGGAACGGCACCTCAGTACCTCCAGGCTCTGATCAGGCCCTACACCCAAACAAGGGCACTGCGTTCATCCACCTCTGGCCTGCTCGCCTCCCTACCACTGAGGAAGTACAGTTCCTGCTCAGCCCAGTCAAAACTGTTAAAGCTGCTCTGGCCCCCAATGGTGGAACAAACTCCCTCATGTGACGCCAGGACAGCAAATAAAGTCAATCACCACCTTCCGGAGACACCTGAAACCCCACCTCAAGGATTTTTTTTTTTTTTTTTTTTAAGGAATACCTAGGATAGGATAAAGTAATCCTTCTGGCAGTACCATTTCACCCCCCTTAAAAGATTTAGATGCACTATTGTAAAGTGGCAGTTCCACTGGATGTCATAAGGTGAACGCACCAATTTGTAAGTCGCTCTGGATAAGAGCGTCTGCTAAATTACTTAAATGTAATGTAAATGTAATTAACTGGCCAATGAGACTTGAGGAAGTGTGGCCCCGAGTCAGAGTTTGTGGACAACATGTGTCCCAGGAGGTCATTAGAGCGGAATGAAATATTCAGCAAACATCCTCCTGGTAACAACAGACAGCACACTTCTGGTTTTACCAACACTGACAACCCAGCAGGGAGCCCAACAACCAAGCACTGCCAAGCAGGCCGCCTCTCAACCAAGCACTGTGGCCGCCACTACTGTATAACACAATACAGTCAAGGGCAACGGAACGACAAAAGGAAAAATAAATTGGACGGCTTTATGGAAATTAAAAGTTATGTAAATCACAGCCGACTGCAAGGCCTCGCGCACAACCACAAGGCGGGAGAAGGAACGCAATACTGCATTTAAATGAGCAGGGAATAATAAACATGTAACAACCCAGTAGCCTGTACCACCTCGTTGACGCAAGGTCAAATAGTGTTTTAGAAAATACATGGAGGTTTAGGAACCTCTCACAGTAAAATCGCTGATCGCCATATCAGTTATAACTTATGTCCTTCTCTATTTCAGCAACACAACTTTAAAAGGTTGAGTAGATCGGAAGGAGTGACAAAGTGGCTGGTAAGACAATCACTGGCTGGAGAAGGGCTACTGTAGTATGGCTGTGTGTAGCACCGTTCCTCATGAACACACTGACATCCTATGGTGAATAAGGGTAACTTCAACAGTACCATCTGAAACAGTAGGCATCATTGTATTACACAAATGCTGAAAATAGGCAGTGCTTTATTGTTCAATTTCAAAACAATGGGAAACATTTCACTTCCCTTAAAAAGAAAGAATAATGGTATTGAAAGAAAGAAGAGGATGGTTTGCAAGACATCTCCATATGCATTTATTCATTCAGCAGATGCTCATATAGCAGACGTTCCACTTCCAGAGCAATCTTAATGTCACTAATTATAGATAGATAAAAAAACGTACATGTATATTTTAATAATGTATTCCAGTGCTTTAAATGCAGTACTAGAAGGTGCTCACAGGTAGGAAGTCCAGTGTTCCACCACATGGCATTAAGGATAGGCTATCCTTGTTCCATACAGTTCATAACACTTCTCTCATCCCCTGGGTAAGGTTAAGTCCTCATTGGCAGGTGTTGGTACAGCACTGTTTTTTCTTTAAGGCAACAGGGCAGAAGTCAACAGTATCAGAAGTCAGTTAGATCCTAAATGGGATCTCCGTGTAGCAAAACTCAAACTCCTTCACCTCCTATTGGCTGGATGCTACCTTGATACGGTGGAGCTGGACTGTGATTGGCTAGAGGTGGTGGTGGCGGCACTCAGCTGGGAGAAGCCACTGTGACTGGACTCCAGACTGGTCATAGAGCCCCTAGACAGACAGGCAGGCAGACAATAGATTAAATATCCATCAAACATATTTTCTTAGAGCACTGCTTCCCTAAGAATCTTTATAGACACCCTTAGAAATGATCACAAATACATTTTCCCCACACAACTACACACTGCCTAAAAAACAAGCTAGCCTAAAACATTTACTCACTGACATGCAGCAGCCCTACACACTAAGCATCACCATAACAATACACTGTGTTATACAGTATAGTATAGTGAATGGTGACTGACCTGAAGTCTTCGGAGCCCAGCACCTCGGTGTAGAACATGACCTTACACTTGTGGGAGGAGACCTGCAGGGAGGCCAGAACGTCATCCACCCGGGGCAGGCTGGAGGTAGAGCAGGCCGGGGAGCAATGGAACCGCCATTGGAGGATGTAGAACCCGGGCCACCGCGTCACATGGGAGCCCTGGGGAGAGGAGGAGGGGACAGGTGAGGTCGAGGGTCAGAGGCACAATTTCCATTCAAACGCAGGCTATAGCTAATAGCACATTCAATATCGAAATGACACACTTTATGTAATAGAAACCCGTTAGAATTCCCTCACATGTAGGCAAATACTTTTGAAGGCGTTGCCCACTGCCGAATGACACCACATAGAAGTGACTGCAATGATTATTGAGCTACGCAAGGAGGAAGAAGGATAGCCTACAAATTGAAAGTCAGCTCCTTGCATGTCTCCCTCTGGCTACTGGACCAGGCATTAGATTAGAAGAGGGAAGATAAATGACTTCATCTAAATTCTCCTCCTTGGTGGACTTGTATGACATCTCTGTAAATGGTCTATTAGAGAGATTCATCTAGCAAAATGTAATAAAACACTTGAATATTTATACTCTATTCACACAGCTTTGTCTGTTAGACTCACTGGCACGGGAAACTTTGTGGGACGGTACCAGTTGATAAAATGTTACAAGTTTGCTAGTGAGAGTGTGAACTGAAGACAGACAGCTGGAGTAGACAGATGATGGGATTGAAAGACAACCTGAACCAACTTCCATGCGTTGCAATGTTTTTATTTGTCAGCTTTTAGAGAGATATATATATATATATATATATATATCTAAATAAAAAATGTCCAAAAGCCAGTAATTACCAGCTAACAGAAACACTGCATAGGGATGAAGAGACCAGATATGAGCACTGCACAGAACTCCCATTGACATCAGTGGATGTTTCAGTTACACTCACATCTTAGGATTCAGCCCTAAGGTTGGTGGTTAGTCTCCGTAGTGTAGTGGTTATCACATTCGCCTCACACACAAAAGGTCCCTGGTTTGAAACCAGGCTTTTTTTTTTACCTGAACACTCTCTCCCTCCTTGCAGGTGAGTGCTGTCTCCACCATACTGTAGTCTTGCCCCAGAATCCAGGATCTGTCAATCAGCTGCATGTTGTTGGTGGCTTGCGACACGATGCTGCCGTGGGCCCCCTGGACGTCCCTCTTGGGGGGCTGGGGCGCCCTCCTGGAGTGGTAGATGTTGAAGATGACATCCCCTTTACACACGTCAAAGTCCCAGGTGATCACAGAAGAGGACTCAGAGATTTCGATCAGCAGCTGGAACAGGATCGGTAGTGAGTGAACACAGTAGGACAAAACTACAGACAAATGATCATTATGGGTTTTTACAGCGTTTTGCTGTAACATTGTATTTCTCCACTAGAGGGAGCAACCTAACCCACTGTTTAAGTACAGTCAACTGAGAAGCTGGAAAACACATACTGTAGTTACTGTTTAGATCAGGTTACCTCATGTGGGGCCCCTTTGAAGACACTGGCAGTCTTGTAGATGGTATCTGTCCACAGCCGCAGCTCCTCACTTTCCAGCGCCTCTGCTGTCCTGTACAGAGATTTGGGACCATACCTCCTTCAGGGATCTCACACTGAATATGACATGACAGAGGACACAAGAGACACAATCAGCCCCCAGTTCTATCAGCACACACAAGGAAAATGTCTAACAAGATGACCCACAGTTAACTATATTATGTACTAGCAGCATTAGTCCATATGAATTCATATGCATGTAGAAGGGTACTGTCTACAACAGCCAGATGAGACTCCGGTTTGACAGACAGACTCACCAGGCAGTCTCCTCCCAGGAAGTCAGGGATGACCTCTCTATCGATGTAGTCCACCAGACCTCCAGGCCCCTGGTAGTCATTCGCAGCATACACCAGGAACTTCTTCCTGGTGTTCTCGTCAATGAATGGACTGACCTGAGAAGACACTCAGGGTCAACGGTAGTCTCATATCTTTTCTCTGCACATGCAATTGAATACAACTGAACGCAATTGAATACAACTGAACGCGATCGATCGAGAGAGAGAGAGAAAGCACTGTACAATGTAATGTACACTACAATGCGTGATGTTAAAGGCTCTCACCAGGGTCCAGAGCACAGGGAAGACCCGTGGAGCCCTCAGTATGAGCAGACATCCCAGGGTCTCTGGGTAGTTGGCCTCCACCACCTCTATGATCCTCAGCAGGGCTTTAACCCCCGGACGCCACAGGTGACGCATGTTTAACCCCTCCAGGTCCACCAGGCACGTCCAGCAGCTGAGACAGGAGGGTTATAGGACATACTGAATACATACTGCATTCAGGGATGAGAGACATAAGAGGAGTGAGTGTGAAATGGTAGCTACCTGATGGGTCGGCCAAAGACTCTGGTGTTCTCTTCACAACGCCTCAGACCTTCCTCGTTGATGGACAGGACCTGGGGGAGAGTGAAGGGGTGAGAGGTTAGGGGAAGGGAGAGCATTTGCGTATAGTATGTGTTTATACCCAGCATCTGGATGTGTGTGTGTGTCATACTCACTTGTCTCAGAAGGGACTCCTCGCCCAAGGCGCGTACTAAACCCTTGGTATCCATTTGACCGAGTCGCAGAATATACAGAGGGCGTCCATCTATAGACAGACGAGGACACAAACACGTGACCTTACTGTTAAAGCTACGGAGGATCAGTAATGATCATGACATTAAACGGACGCAGACAGTATTCAGTTAAATCAATAGAGAAACCGAGTCAGATTGTGTTGACCATAATCACATCTACAGTATATCCATTTACAACTCACATTAAAGTCATTCATGTAAATATAGGCGTTTTACAACCAGCTGTATTTGCTTTTAGGTGGGGGTTATTGTTATTATGGTTACTATGGGTCACTTCCTGGTCCTAGATGTCCGATTGGCTATCAGCTAAATGGAGATAATGGGTCATTTCCTCTGCCCAGACGTTTCTGACACATGCCAGATCTTACAATGCCTGGACAGGTATTTTACATCTCTGCTAACCACATCATATGCTATAGCAATCTGTCAGTTGCTGACACAGCAGGAGAAAGTGACCAACAGCTGCCCGTCTGACTCATGCCCACAGACTGGGAGATTTCCCTTGACACATAGTAGGCATGTTTCCATTGACCCAGGTTTATAAAAACATTGTGGCAGTGTAATGGAAACAGCAGCTGTAGGAGAAACGTTCTAAAGATCAACAACATTGTATCATCTGTTGGACAGGGGCGGATTTTTATTTTGTCCAACATTCTTTATTGCGACAAATAATGGAAACGGTGCTTTCGAATAAATAAATTATTGCCCAATCATTTTGACAGTTCGCAGGTCATGTGACATCATCATGTAACTATAAAGCTCCACTCCACATGTAATTCTAAATGCCTACTGCTTGCTAAATCAAAATGTTCAATTATACAAGTAATGTTTCTTTACAGGACAAGGATTGCCCTGACTTTCAAGAATGCCTGAATTGCTTTGTCTTGCTTTTCTGGTTGTTTCACCATCCAAGTATTTCTGAGCTAGAGGAGTGCAAGTTTCACCATGGCACAGTCCGTGGCATACATCGGCACATGAGAAATGTTTGTCATTTCTTGCATTCTATCCATGCTGACTTTTGCAAGCTACCTGAGACATGAAATGGATTGGTGGGAGTGAGCATACAGGCTTATTAATGCACAATTTGCCAAAATGGATAATGAAAACACTTCAATCACTTAATTTTGTGTTCAATACTCGGTTTTTGCAAAAAAAACTTTTATTTTTAAGTGTGACGTCATTACATCCAGCTGTTTTTATCAACACAAAACAGTTCAACAGAAATGCACCATAGCAGTCAATTGTTCCAACTATTTGTTATGCAAAATGTTTAAAAAAATAAACTACAAATAATCACTGGACAAGTTCATGGAAACATAGCTAGTGATGCCACTTCCAGAGAAGCAACCAGACATTACAGTTAGTCATTACCAATACATGTAAGAGCTGGGATACATTCACTAGAAACCAAGCGGAAGAAAACATTGTGAAACTGGTGGTGCAGTACTTCCTGAATTTGTGCAACAAGAACACTACTTTTCATCTTCTGTCTGTGCCCGTTGAACACAACCCTGCCGTTAAAACTCTATCCTGCTCCGAGAGGAACCTACCTCTGTCGTGGTGGTGCCAGCCCCCGGTGTAGTAATCGTGTAGCAGCTGAGGTCTCTCCCAGGAGTCCAGCAGGAAGTCCACCTGGTGCTGCTTCCTCCAGGAGAGCGACTGACACAGGATCTCGGGCCTTCTCCAGGTTAAAGTCCCGGGCCCGCAGGAAACGCAGCACGTGCTGGTCCTTAGGGATCTAGGGGAGGGAGCGGAGATTGTGTTTATTCAGATGTTGTGGTGTGTGTGAGTCGGATGTGAGTGTTACTTACATCTATGTTCTTTGGATTCAAGTTTTGCTCTTGTTTGCAGCTATTTGAGTCAGAGTTTGAGTGTTAGGTGTGTTCATACACGTGTCCAACCTTGCCCTTGTGGGTCTCCTGCAGCCACTGGCGTAGTCTTATAAGACAGCTCTCCTGCAGCGGCGTCAGGTCTCCTAGGTAACGCCTGATGTAGTCTGCATCCAACTTGTCTGCAATCGAAACACAGACACAGTCAATTCACACACATACCCAAATGCATAACCACAGTCTACCAGCCCAATGCAGCCCAAGGCAAGGCCAGAATGTTTGCTGTCAGAGCCAGTAGAATGGGATTGGGACTTCAGCCGTGACAGATCCCTCAGATTGTGTGTGTTTATTATTGTGTTGATTCGGACTCGGAACACTGACCATCTGGGGAGCCAGCCGGTAGATCTGTGGGGCTGGCAGTGGGTGGGGGGGCCTGAGGGGGGCTCCAGCGGGGGACGTGGGTCACCCCCTCATCCTCCAACTCCTTCAGGTAATACTCTATGATCTCTTTGCCCTGGAGGACAGAGCACATGACTGCATAAGGACAGTACAGGTAGCGAGTGTAATGAGCAAACACTGTGAGCAAATACTGCAGGTTTGTTTAGACATGCGCCTGGCCGCATACGAGCACACCCCATTGTGTGACAAAGCTGAGCAGGATATATGGCCCAACGAGCAAATGTCAGAAGATCCTGGTTAACACACTCAGTTTACACAGAGCTGCCAGACTGGATCACAGAAGGCCTGGAAATAGACTGCACAAGCATGCTCATGTAACACTGGGTCTATGTGGGGGAGCAGCATGCTCATGTAACACTGGGTCTATATGGGGGAGCAGCATGCTCATGTAACACTGGGTCTATATGGGGGAGCAGCATGCTCATGTAACACTGGGTCTATGTGGGGGAGCAGCATGCTCATGTAACACTGGGTCTATATGGGGGAGCAGCATGCTCATGTAACACTGGGTCTATATGGGGGAGCAGCATGCTCATGTAACACTGGGTCTATATGGGGGAGCAGCATGCTCATGTAACACTGGGTCTATGTGGGGAGCAGCATGCTCATGTAACACTGGGTCTATATGGGGAGCAGCATGCTCATGTAACACTGGGTCTATATGGGGAGCAGCATGCTCATGTAACACTGGGTCTATATGGGGAGCAGCATGCTCATGTAACACTGGGTCTATATGGGGAGCAGCATGCTCATGTAACACTGGGTCTATATGGGGAGCAGCATGCTCATGTAACACTGGGTCTATATGGGGAGCAGCATGCTCATGTAACACTGGGTCTATATGGGGAGCAGCATGCTGGATGATGATGGTATATCCTATAGCCTCATCCATCCCCCACACTGACATGTATACTGTCCTCACATGCTCACAGACTGACACATGAACACACCTTTTTAATACTGTTGGCATATTGCTTCATGGCTAGCTTCTCGGCTGCGTTCTCAAAGCCAAAGAAGGACTTGATGTCCAGACTGGCTGTCTGCTCGAAACACGTCCACTCCTCATTCTCTGGGTGAACCTGTGGAGGAAACACAACTCATCACAAAACAGACGCCAAATGGATGAACCTTTTACACTGGTGGGAATTGGCCTATATGGATAGGGCTAAATTGAAATGTTTCTTACAGAAGAAACATGAAAAGCATAGGCGTAAGCATGGTAGCAATTGAAAGGGAACAGTTTGGAGAATATGGGAAAATTGTTAGGCCACAAACATTACACATTTACTATATTTTTTCGGCACATTTGTTGATCAAATCTGTAAATACTCTGGATACATTCAGTAACATGATGAGACTATTCCTGGAAAATGTGGGTTGGTGCAACATAAGAGGAAAAAAGTGACAAGGGTTTGAGTGAGAGGGCTAACTGACGTCTCCAAGCGACCACACACCTCTCCACAGTGTGCAGTCCCTACGTAACTTCCATGCACTTAAGACTCAAATAACAGTCCTCAACTATGAGGAGCTTTATTTTGGCTCTCTTGTAGTTGTTATGTAAGGAACACAACCCTGCATTCCTACAATCACAATGACTGTTGTTGCTTACACAATCCAAAAATTACCCATTATAAATCGCAATCTGGGTCAGATGGGCATCGATTGAAAGCTTGATCTATTGCCACCATGACAAGCTAAGTTATAAAATAGGATTTTACAGTGTTAGGCTTTCACAGGGTAATTCAAACAGATGGTAATTTTGGTGCGCATAGAAAGGAGTGCATTAACGTACACGTTCCACTGAGACAAACACCGTCTCATTCTGTTCAGAACAACCAGGGTATGATGTCATGTCATCTGGTAACTGTACATCAAACATAGTGATCATAAACACTGACACTGTAAATGACATGAGTTTTACGATTTGGAAATGTGATGATCACATTCGGACTCACGTGTGTTTGGCTTGTATGTCATCAAAGTGGTATTTATTACCATCTTCAACGTCTCATCCTTAAAAATACATTGAGTCCTCTTAATTTACAGCATTTTCCTCACTCAGGCAACTAAAAATTTACACAAGTTGTCCAATTATCAGGAGGGATGGGGGCAACTTCCTGTCGCGTGCTGTGCTCAAGTTCAAAACCCATTCTGAGCTGTGAAGTTCAGAGCCTGAGCTCTGTCATTAATAGGCGCTTATCAGTCCCCAAAGCTGACTTTTTCAACCTATATATGGGTACAAGTGGAAAGGCTTTACAAACCCTGTTGCAGTGATAAGAGTATGGCTGCATTTACACAGGCAGCTCAAATCTAATATATTATAATCACTAATAGCCTTCACACATTTAAGAAAATAAAGAGCGTCAAACACACACAACTACTATATTTTGCTAGTCTTTTGACCAATCAGATCAGCTCTGAAAAAGATCATGTGCAAAGACCTGATATAATTGGTCAAAAGACCAATGAGTGTACAAAAGATCAGAATTAGTCTGCCTGTGTAAAACGCAGCCCATGTAACCAATGATTATTATAGTTATAGTATTATTATTATAGTGTGGGGCACACCGTGTAGTTGCAGATCTCATGGACGATGACTCTGTTGGAGAAGGTCTCGTTGACGACCTCGATGTGCAGCGCCCTCTCCCTGCTGTCCAGAGTGTTCTTATGGATGAAGTACAGGTAGTCCACACCAGCCATCTAGACACACACAGTAGACCACGGTCAATCAACTCTGGACAACACTACCACAACAACAACACCCCTACCGGGATATTCAGGTCTGTGGGGAAATAATCACTAATAGCCTTCACATTAGAAAATAAGAGAATCAAACAGACACTATTATACATTGCTAACTTGAGTAGCTTCACTGCTCAAGAGAAAGGTGAAAGGTTAAAGGTAAGATACCCTTTTGAACAGCCGGGGGGCGTCTGCCTCCACCTTACAGCGCCTCTCAATGAACACAGTGGCTCCGTCATCACTGTGCTCCTCCTTCACCACCTCACTGTCCACAAAGATGGGGATCAGGGGGCAGTTTGGAAACCTCCGCACATAGGCCTAATGGGAGAGAGGGAAGGAGGAAGAAAATATGCAATATTACTCACATGATGAAAACAAAACGCAATCCATGACATACAGCGAAAGTATTTTCTGGGTTATAATCACTTTGATAAAAAAAAAGGCCACCGTTACTGTTTTTGTTTCCATGGCAAAGCAGCAGAGGTAGGGGGAGTTGCGCATCAAGGTAAAATAAATTGCATTACAAGCTGCTGTTCTATCACACCTGCAATTACGTCTGACAGAAAAACAGCCTGCGTTGTTTGCAGAAACGTCTTTGTTGTTGTGATATTGCAAACGGACGTGGCAGTTTCACCATTAAGCAGTCATCTGGCAAGGACAGGGTCTTTTATACAAGAATGACTGTAGAGTCTGAATGGTTTGAGTTACAAACTACTAAAAGCTATATATGAAAAGCTGAGACTCTCACAAACATGTTTTGCCCTATGACTCTCACAAGCTGCACAAGAGTCGTTAGAAGGTAAAGGGTTCTTCTACACAGCAGATCCCAGTACATTTATTTTATTTAACCTTTATTTGACGGCCTCCACCGGCCTAAACCAGCCAACGCTGGGCCAATTGTGCGCCGCCCTATGGGACTCCCAATCACAGCCAGATGTGATACAGCCTGGAATCAAACCAGGGTCTGTAGTGACACCTCCAGCACTCCAGCAGTGCCTTAGACTGCTGCGCCACCCGGCAGCCCAGTGTCTACATAGTGTCTATAAAACTGTAATAAGTTCACAGTATTGCTGTCCAACTCCAGACTCCACACAGTTGTCAGTGACTTGTTGGATAATCATTTAAGTGCGCAAAAAAATGTCTGTATGTACATCAAATTCATTTGATCAGGTGTTTGTTTTGGCGGACCTTATCGTCCCCAACGATGAAGTTGGGGACTTTGGATCGGTCTCTGTCCAGCCGTCTGTACGTACGTTAGACACACGCGATCTCGACAGCATTGGCCCAATGTTGACTAAACTTGGGTGAATGATGCGGCATTTACGATGCATTCGTGGGGACAACATGTTTACTGTTGCTTTGTTATTGACATTCGTCAATAAAACTCATGAATGCAACTGTTTATTTAAAATGGTTTAGTGTTCCACTTGTATCCCTGGTTGTCCTGAAAAGAAAATGGTAAAACACTTGACTGTGAGGTTAAATATAAGGGCTGGACATGCAGATCAATGAAAGTCAGATAAACAAAAAGATGATTTTTGCTGGAATCTGATAGGGTGAAACCCCAAATTAGCACAACGGTGCAGAGTACACAGAGGTCAATCTGCTGACACACACATAAAACACCCACCCTGTTCAGAGTCACTATCTAGGTTTCCATCCAATTAGCGACAGATTTTCATGCAATTATTAGAATAGAACATTTCCCACCAGTGGTGTTTCCACCAAACTGACTTGTTGCGGATAAAAATCAGTGTGTGATGACATGGTGCACAAAACATGTAGTTTTAATGTACCAATGGGTTTCCATGGCATTTTCTACTCTGGCTATAGTTTTGTCACAAAAACTGTCCAATTAGCAGGAGGGATGGGGGCAATTTATTAAATAGAAAATGTGCCAACTCTGGTCATGACACGTGCGCTCTAGCCAACAGCTCACAGATACAGTGAGGGTCGTCTAGTCTACAGGATGAGTTTACTATGGATAAACACCAGTCTAGCCAACAGCTCACAGATACAGTGAAAGTGGTCTACATGATGAGTTTACTATGGATAAACACCAGTCTAGCCAACAGCTCACATTTACAGTGAAAGTAGTCTACATGATGAGTTTACTATGGATAAACACCAGTCTAGCCAACAGCTCACAGATACAGTGAGGCCAGTCTACATGATGAGTTTACTATGGATAAACACCAGTCTAGCCAACAGCTCCCAGATACATAGAGGCCAGTCTACATGATGAGATTACTATGGATAAACACCAGTCTAGCCAACAGCTCACAGATACAGTGAGGGTAGTCTAGTCTACAGGATGAGTTTACTATGGATAAACACCAGTCTAGCCAACAGCTCACAGATACAGTGAGGCCAGTCTACATGATGAGTTTACTATGGATAAACACCAGTCTAGCCAACAGCTCCCAGATACATAGAGGCCAGTCTACATGATGAGATTACTATGGATAAACACCAGTCTAGCCAACAGCTCACATTTACAGTGAAAGTAGTTTACATGATGAGTTTACTATGGATAAACACCAGTCTAGCCAACAGCTCACAGATACAGTGAGGGTCGTCTAGTCTACAGGATGAGTTTACTATGGATAAACACCAGTCTAGCCAACAGCTCACATTTACAGTGAAAGTAGTTTACATGATGAGTTTACTATGGATAAACACCAGTCTAGCCAACAGCTCACAGATACAGTGAGGGTCGTCTAGTCTACATGACGAGTTTACTATGGATAAACACCAGTCTAGCCAACAGCTCACAGATACAGTGAGGGTAGTCTAGTCTACAGGATGAGTTTACTATGGATAAACACCAGTCTAGCCAACAGCTCACAGATACAGTGAGGGTAGTCTAGTCTACAGGATGAGTTTACTATGGATAAACACCAGTCTAGCCAACAGCTCACAGATACAGTGAGGGTAGTCTAGTCTACAGGATGAGTTTACTATGGATAAACACCAGTCTAGCCAACAGCTCACAGATACAGTGAGGGTAGTCTAGTCTACAGGATGAGTTTACTATGGATAAACACCAGTCTAGCCAACAGCTCACAGATACAGTGAGGGTAGTCTAGTCTACAGGATGAGTTTACTATGTATAAACACCAGTCTAGCCAACAGCTCACAGATACAGTGAAAGTAGTCTACATGATGAGTTTACTATGGATAAACACCAGTCAAGCATCAATAATCAGATACAGTGAGGGTAGTCTACATGATGAGTTTACTATGGATAAACACCCGTCTAGCATCAATAATCAGATACAGTGAGGGTAGTCTAGTCTACAGGATGAGTTTACTATGGATAAGACTGAGAATATGTATATTTGTCAAATGGCAGTCAAGCATCGATCATGTCACCAGAATAAGACCCTCAATATTTATTGGCGAGGAGCATCAAGTTATTCACTGTGCACTTTCACCACCCTGTGAAGTTCATCATAACTTACTTAATTTGTAGCCTAATAAACTGCATGGTTTCCCGAGTCGTAGTGGGAGGACCACATACCATAACATGGTGTGACTCCAATTTGATGGTTATTTTATAAATATTTACGCATAATTAATTTTACCGATACAAAAAGATCCCAACAAACAAATGATCTGGAGGCATTTATAAAATTGGACCAGTACTTCCTGTTTCCATCACAACGTGGTTAATGACAGTGCAACAGTGCAAGTCTTTATCGATCAAACAGAGCTGGTGTGCAGACTGATCGATAAAATTACGAGGCACGAAGACATCATCCGTGAATATTGATTGGATAACATGACAGAAGGATATACATTTGACTACAGTTACACAACCAAGACATGTAACTACTATCTTCCAATGCTTGGGAACATAAGATACGGAGTCAATTTCCTTCTTCCCCATTACCAAGCCAAAACACTAAAGTAGTATATTGGCTTCAGTGCATAAACCAAGAAGCTTACAGTTAGATAGTTGGGTGCATTGTCCATCATCTCTAACAGTACCTGCATTCAGAAAACCAAACTGCCTCAGACATTCTGAGCCTAAATGGATATTCTAAATATTTAGGCCTAAATCTTGCTTTAGGATAGATAAAACATATCCATTATTTTGTGTCTGGATGTTGTGTTATTGGCCAACGATACTGGCTTCTTGTTAAGGCTAGGGCTGATTTCAAGGTTTTACTGGTAACCTACAATGCATTACACGGACTTGCTCCTACCCATTTGGTCCTGTTGTACATACCTAGACGTACGCTACATTCACAAGACACATGCCTCCTTATTGTTCATAGAGGTTCTAAGCAAACAGCTGGAGGCAGGGCTTTCTCCTATAGAGCTCCATTTTTATGAAACGGTCTACCGATCCATGTGAGAGACGCAGACTGGGTTTCAACCTTTAAGTCTTTACTGAACACTCATCTCTTCAGTAGGTCCTATGATTGAGTGTAGTCTGGCCCAGGGGTGAGAAGGTGAACTGCAAGGCACTGGCGTGGCAAACCACCCTTGCTGTCTCTGCCTGGCTGACTCCCCTCTCTCCAATGGGATTCTCTGCTTATATTGCGGGGGCTGAGTCACTGGTTTGCTCGTCTCCCATGCCGTCCCTAGGTAGGGTGCATTGTGCCAGGCTTTTTTACACTCTACCCTACTTGAGTGGGTTGAGTTACTAAAGTGAACTTCCTGTCCGGATCTTCCTGTTTTGCGCCCCCTCAGGCTCGGGCGGTGTGGGAGATCTTCGTGGGCTATACTCTGCCTTGTCTCAGGGTAGTAAGTTAGTGGTCTGTTGGTTATGCTTTGACAAAGTGGGTGGGGTTATATCCTGCCTGGTTGGACCTGTCCGGGGATAACTTTGGAGGCCTCCCGGGTGGCGCAGTGGTTAAGGGCGCTGTACTGCAGCGCCAGCTGTGCCACCAGAGACTCTGGGTTCGCGCCCAGGCTGTCGTAACCGGCCGCGACCAGGAGGTTCGTGGGGCTACGCATAATTGGCCTAGCGTCGTCCGGGTTAGGGAGGGTTTGGCCGGTAGGGATATCCTTGTCTCATCGCGCACCAGCGACTCCTGTGGCAGGCCGGGCGCAGTGCGCGCTAACCAAGATTGCCAGGTGCACGGTGTTTCCTCTGACACATTGGTGCGGCTGGCTTCCGGGTTGGATGCGCGCTGTGTTAAGAAGCAGTGCGGCTTGGTTGGGTTGTGTATCGGAGGACGCATGACTTTCAACCTTCGTCTCTCCCGAGCCGTACGGGAGTTGTAGCGATGAGACAAGATAGTAGCTACTAACAATTGGATACCACAAAATTGGGGAGAATAAGGGGTAAAATTCAACAACAACAAAAAAATAATAATAACTTTGGATGGGTGCCAGTGTCCCCTGACCCCCCTGACCCCCCCTCCAGTATCTATGCTGTAATAGTCTATATGCCAGGAAGCTAGGGTCAGTCTGGTGTACTGTGTGATCTTAGCTATGATCCCCCCCCCCCCCACCAAAAATCAGCCACACCTCAAAACAAGATATGCTATCAACAGCAAGCTGAAATTAGCCATTTACAATTCCCCACATGGCAGCTTGTCATTCTTGCTAACAAATCTTGCCATCCAGAATCACAACAACACGCCGACTTCTGTCCCACGGATGCGCGCACATCGTTCTTGTGACGTTGACAGCTAACCTATCTATGGAACCCTGACCTGTTCACCAGATGTGCTGCTGATCCAGTTTCTGCTGCTCTGCCTGCGGCTATGGAACCCTGACTTATTCACTTGTCATGCTACCTTGAACCGGACCTGCTGTTTCCATCCTCTCTCTCCAGCACCGGCCACCCCTCAGAGCCTGGTTCCTCTCTAGGTTTCTTCCTAGGTTCCAGCCTTTCCTGGGATTTTTTCCTAGCCACTGTGCTACATCTGCATTGCTTGATCTTTGGGGTTTTATTCTTATTCATTCCTTTACACTTTGTGTGTAAAAGGTAGTTGTGAAATTGTTAGACTACTTGTTAGATATTATTGCATGGTCGGAACTAGAAGCACAAGCATTTCGCTACACGCGCATTAACATCTACTAACCATGTGAAGGTGATCAATAAAATGTTATTTGATTTTGATTTGAATATGAAAAACAAATCTGTTTACATAAACGTTCCCGAGAACGGAGGAGTTGTCGTCGTCAGTGATAAGCGGTAAACCAACATGCCAGGTTTGGTGTGATGATGGTGTCAGGACAGGAGTGATACTGTAATGGCTGTCAGTAGGCCAAACCAAGGATCAGTTAGTGGGATGGTCAGTCAGAGGACAGAGGAAGCCTCTAGTCTGGCTAGGCCCTCTATCTAGTGTGAACTGCTGTCATTAGAACAGGCTTTTTACAGACAGGCAGCCCCGCAACCTTTAAATCAACTGACAATCTTTGAAGTGCCTTTGAATCACGCTGACAGTGTGTGAATGGAAGTAGAACAAAACATTCCCAGACATTTAACAGATGTTGCCGAGACTAGAACTGAGATAAGAACTGCTGGGGGTCAAAGGTTGGGTTTTTTGGTATTTGGTGAAGCAGAGCCACGGCTGCAGTTAGAGAAAGAGAAAGAACAGAGCACCTGACTTCCACTGTAATCAGGTTGCGTAACACAGGACACTTACAAAATAAACAATTTCAGTGTTTTTAACGAACTAAGCTTTTGTTCAGTAATGACCTTTTCCAGCGCTGGCCTTCTTATTATACAATGTAACTTGCTTCTGACTTAATAGATAACCCCAAAGAACAGGAAGTGGCACAGCGTCTCAAACAGAGCAGAAACAAGGTAAACAGATGCCAAGACAGAGCCAAGAGCTTAAATAAAAGTGGATATAAATTTTAAGATATAATGATTGCATTTTAATGGCTTTTGGACCAAGCTATTCACCTTAAAACACAGTTAGGCCGTGCACTGAACAGATGTGGGGGTTGATATGATATAAACAACCCTTCATACAGCGTGTTTTGTCTGAGTGAAATTGTACTAAGCCACAACTTCCCCCCCTCGGATGGAGTAGTCTTATCAGCCCTAACAGGGCTGTGGCGGTAGGCCAGGCAGCAGACGGGTACTATACAACTAGGCCCAGGGGAGAGACGAGAGAAGATAGAAATGAGAGAAGAAATGATATGGAGGAGGAGCGGCGACGGGAGAACTGCTTGTTCTGTGTCACAAGCCAGAATGCACCCCATATTGGCCATCTGGGTGGCGCAGTGGTCTAGGGTAGTGGTCGAACGATTAATCGGAATGGCCGATTAATTAGGGCCGATTTCAAGTTTTCATAACAATCGGAAATCGGTAATTTTGGACGCCGATTTGGCCGATTATTTAACTAGGCAAGTCAGTTAAGAACACATTCTTATTTTCAATGACAGCCTGGGTACAGTGGGTTAACTGCCTTTTTCAGGGGAAGAACGACAGATTTTTACCTTGTCAGCTCGGGGATTCAATCTCGCAACCTTACAGTTACCTAGTCCAATGATCTAACCACCTGCCTCACGAGGAGCCTGCCTGTTACTCGAATGCAGTAAGAAGCCAAGGTAAGTTGCTAGCTAGCATTAAACTTATATAAAACAAATCAATCATAATCACTAGTTAACTACACATGGTTGATGATATTACTAGTTTATCTAGCGTGTCCTGCGTTGCATATGATCGATGCGGTGCGCATTCGCGAAAAAGGACTGTCGTTGCTCCAACATGTACCTAAGTATAAACATCAATGCCTTTCTTAAAATCAATACACAGAAGTATATATTTTTAAACCTGCATATTTAGCTAAAAGAAATCCAGGTTAGCATGAAATATTAACCAGGTGAAACTTCTCTTGCGTTCATTGCACGCAGAGTCAGAGTATATGCAACAGTTTGGGCCGCCTGGCTCGTTGCAAACTAATTTGCCAGAATTTTACGTAATTATGACATAACATTGAAGGTTGTGCAATGTAACAGGAATATTTAGACTTGGAACGCTTCTGTATTTCACTGAAAGAATAAACGTTTTGTTTTCGAGATGATAGTTTCCGGATTCAACCATATTAATGACCTAAGGCTCGTATTTCTGTGTGTTATTATGTTATAATTAAGTCTATGATTTGATATTTGATAGAGCAGTCTGAGTGGTGGTAGGCAGCAGCAGGCTCGTAAGTGTTCATTCAAACAGCACTTTCATGCATTTTGCCAGCAGCTCTTCACTGTGCTTTAGGCATTGCACTGTTTATGACTTCAAGCCTATCAAATCCCGAGATTAGGCTGGTGTAACCGATGTGAAATAGCTAGCTAGTTAGCCGGGTGCGCGCTAATAGCGTTTCAAACGTCACTCGCTCTGAGACTTGGAGTAGTTGTTCCCCTTGCTCTGCATGGGTAACGCTGTTTCGAGGGTGGCTGTTGTCGATGTGTTCCTGGTTCGAGCCCAGGTAGGAGCGAGGAGAGGGACGGAAGCTATACTGTTACACTGGCAATACTAAAGTGCCTATAAGAACATCCAATAGTCAAAGGTTAATGAAATACAAATGGTATAGAGAGAAATAGTCCTATAATTCCTACAATAACTACAACCTAAAACTTCTTACCTGGGAATATTGAAGAGTCATGTTAAAAGGAACCACCAGCTTTCATATGTTCTCATGTTCTGAGCAAGGAACTTAAACGTTAGCTTTCTTACATGGCACATATTGCACTTTTACTTTCTTCTCCAACACTTTGTTTTTGCGTTATTTAATCCAAATTGAACATGTTTCATTATTTATTTGAGGCTAAATTAATTTTATTGATGTATAATATTAAGTTAAAAGTAGTGGTCATTCAGTATTGTTGTAATGTTTATTTAAAAAAATATATATATTTTTTATTTTAAATCGTTCAACCTTTGTCTCTCCCGAGCCTGTACGCACCCTGCTCGCCACAGGAGTCGCTAGTGTGCGATGAGACAAGGATATCCCTACCGGCCAAACCCTCCCTAACCCGGACGATGCTGGGTCAATTGTGCGTCGCCCCATGGACCTCCCGGTCGCGGCCGGCTGCGACAGAGCCTGGGCTCGAACCCAGAGTCTATTTTGGTCCTCCAATAATTGGTATCGGCGTTGAAAAATCATAATCGGTCAACCTCTAGTCTAGGACACTGCATCGCAGTGCTAGCTCTGTCACCAGAGACTCTGGGTTAGAGCCCAGGCTCTGTCGCAGCCGGCCGCGACCGGGAGGTCCATGGGGCGACGCACAATTGGCCCAGCATCGTCCGGGTTAGGGAGGGTAAAAAATAGTCATTTACAACATTAACAATGTCTACACTGTATTTCTGATCAATTTGATGTTATTTTAAAAACGGACAAAAAAAGTGATTTTCTTTCAAAAACAAGGACATTTCTAAGTGACCCCAAACTTTTGAACACCTGTTTGAACTTGAACTTGTTATCAGTATAAAAGACACCTGTCCACAACCTCAAACAGTCACACTCCAAACTCCACTATGGCTAAGACCAAAGAGCTGTCAAAGGACACCAGAAACAAAATTGTAGACCTGCACCAGGCTGGGAAGACTGAATGTGCAATAGGTAAGCAGCTTGGTTTGAAGAAATCAACTGTGGGAGCAATTATTAGGAAATGGAAGACATACTGATAATCTCCCTCGATCTGGGGCTCCACGCAAGATCTCACCCCGTGGGTTCAAAATTATCACAAGAACGGTGAGCAAAAATCCCAGAACCACACGGGGGGACCTAGTGAATGACCTGCAGAGAGCTGGGACCAAAGTAACAAATCCTACCATCAGTAACACACTACGCCGCCAGGGACTCAAATCCTGCCGTGCCAGACGTGTCCCCCTGCTTAAGCCAGTACATGTCCAGGCCCGTCTGAAGTTTGCTAGAGAGCATTTGGATGATCCAGAAGAAGATTGGGAGAATGTCATACGGTCAGATGAAGCCAAAATATAACTTTTTGGTAAAAACTCAACTCGTCGTGTTTGGAGGACAAAGAATGCTGAGTTGCATCCAAAGAACACCATACCTACTGTGAAGCATGGGGGTGGAAACATCATGCTTTGGGGCTGTATATGACATTGTGGATTGGTATATCTTCTATGACTTTTGCAACCATCTGCAGAACTACTAATGTACCAGTACATCTATGCAGTGGTGATTGGTGACTGAAATCAAGAATGATGTATATTACAGCAGGGCAAGTGGAAAAGCTAATATATGGTATTGCATTTAACAGAGAGCATCGCTTTAGTCAAGGACCTGCAAAAATACTAAAGGCAAAAAGTTACTAATTAAATCGTACTCTTACAGTTTCATACTCAATAATAAATATGGTAGTGTGTTATCTGCTGCCACGACTAATTGGGTTGGGTGAACAGAAATACTGCAGACTGTGTTCTCAAAACAAAAAGGTGGATAAACAATGATCTCACCAACAAAACACTAGAATATGACATACAGTGCCCAGGGACACTGTAATACAGTGTATAGAGATATATTGTATGAGATGAGATAGGTTTCTATGCAGCCAAACCACACTTTGTTCCTGCAGCACAAAACACTGGCAGTCTGTCTGCCTGGGTCCATTTTGCACATGAGCACTGCAACCTCTCACAAGCATCCCACACTACCCACCCACACATATATGCATAGACAAAGCAGCAGCCTAAACACACAAATGTACATAACTTACCGCCATTATCAGCTCAAAGGGGTGTTTGTAGACCCTTACAGGTGACTGGTATTGTTGCACCATGGCTGTAGCTCAACCTCTGGCGCTCTGCCCTAAAATGCACAATAGACAAACCCTAGTGTTAGTTAGAGATCACTTGACACAGCACTGAATAACAGGAACTAACAAAACATCCTCTGCACATCATAGGTTCACATCATCATGAAGCAAAGGTCAGAGGAATGGGATTTGTAAAGACAACAAAGAGAAATGCTGGATCATCAGCTCTAAAATCAACTAGACAGCTGGCTTGATGCAAAACGCTTGATTGTCCTCAATTGCAAAGGCACTATTCTTTAGGTCATAAACTGTAGTAGCTGATTTGATTGGTTAACATGCTGAGATCAACGGTAATCACAGGATGATGACTATAATGATACAATCCGCTACTGAGCCAGACCAAAATCATTTACCTAGCTGGGATTTGAGAAAAGTGGCATCTATCATCATCTAGGCTGAGCCTACAAACTCACAGTGGCATTGTGTTATTTTCTTAGTCCATTTTATACAGTGAACAGCTGACACAGATACAGTACAGTAGACTAGCTGTAACTTGGACTTCAAAATAAAGAGTGGTTTTGATGGCATAGATTTCTAGTAATAAAAACAAAAAATGCACAAGAGTACATTAGCTACATTATCACACTTTCAGGAAATTCGCTTGTGCAATGACACGTTATTTCCACTAATTGAGTATATGCATAATTGTATTATAGATCATAACTATTGCAATCCACAACCCTAGCGTGCTTGTTTCTCGATACGTAAGCGTAAGTTATGTATGTCTCTTGACAACTTCATTTTGATGACAGTCAAATCGTCAACAAAAAATATTTAGAATGGTCGACATTTTCAGAACGAATTCTACTCCCTCAATCAGACATTTGCGAAATGACTAGGCCTTACACGGAGAAAAAAATTACCTAAAACTTACCAGATCGATGACTTTCGGAGATAAGTCACGTGAAGTTTGTCAGTAGACGATCTACTTATATTAAATCCATGGGACGCTCCAACAAATACGTAAATAAGGCAACTTTCTGAGACGGGTTTGATGTTGAATCCAAGGCAAGCGTCCGGCGTAGCTAACGCCGCCTCTTTTGACTACGTCACATACTTGTGTAACATATTGTCATGGAGCAGTGTGTTTTTCAAGTGAGGATAGGCATTACTGGGAATAAGCTAAGGTAACATTGTTGAAACCATTGACAGAAAAATAAAAGGTTGCAACATTGTATATGATGTCATGAATGAATGAAACCATCATAGTAGCCGAAGGAAATATACTGTGTGAACGGGTTACATTTTAAGAAAATGGTCTATAGATGGCGCTAGAGATTCACTATTAACACTGCATCAAGACAGTATAGCTGTTTCCATTAACTTGTCCAGTGATTTATTTTGTCAACATTTTAAAAGTTTGCATAGAAAATACACTGAACAAAAATATGAACAGCAACGTGTAAAGTGTTTTTTCCATGTTTCATGAGCTGATATAAAAAAGCATTTCTCATTTCCACTTTACGTGTGGCATATCAAGAAGCTGATTAAACAGCATGATCATTATACAGGGGCACCTTGTGCTGGGGAAAATAAAATGTGCAGTTTTGGCACACAACACAATGCCACAGATGTTTCATGTTTTCAGGAACCGTGTAATTTGCATGCTGACTTCAGAAATGTCCACCAGAGCTGTTGCCATGCCAGAGGATTGAATGTTCATCTCTATACCATAATCCACCTCCAACAACGTTTTGGAGAATTTGACAGTACTGTACATCCAACCGGCCTCACAACCGCAGATCACGCGTATGGCGTTGTGTGGGCGAGCGGTTTGCTGATGTCAACGTTGTGAACACAGTGCCGCATGGTGACGGTGGGTCTATGGTATTGGCAGGAATAAGCTACGGACAACAAACACAATTGCACTTTATCAATGGCAATTTCAATGCACAGAGATACCCTGACAAGATCCCAGGGCGGTACAGGATGTACAGTGACGTTGCGTAATTCAGAGCAGATGAGGCAGTTATTTTGGCATTAATACACGTCACATATCAGTTTGCAGACAATGTAAAAAACAAAACAAATTGAGTTTCCAAAGCCGCATACAAATATATATATTTTTTTGCTTTCTTGAGTAAGGCAGCTCCAAAATGCAGGTGTTTCAGCCTAGCTCAGTGCTTTCTGTGATGGAGGGGCAGCCAGCAGAATATATGGAGGGTACGGTTGGTAATGTTCTCTAGTTGCGCCGTGAATGGCTCCGTGTTCTGGCACTCATGGGGACACTACGTCACCACAAAATCTACAGGTAGAGCTTGAAAATTCAAGCCCATTGGGTGCTGCCATAGACTTACATTAGAAGTGCCCATCCAAGAAGGCTCAAGGTCATTGGCCATAAATAAAATTACATCAAATCAAGTTATATCTAACGTAGCTTTGATTGGGTTGATCATGTCATACTTTCAAAAGCTAGCAAGCTAGACAAGCAGGCATCATCGTGCATCATGTTGGCAATCTACTGGCAGTGGTGTAAAGTACTTAAGTAAAAATATTCTAAAGTACTACGTAAGTAATTTTTTTGCGTATCTGTACTTTACTATTTATATTTTTGACAACTTTTACTTTACTAAAGAAAATAATGTACTTTTTACTCCATACATTTTCCTGACACCCTAAGGTACTCATAACATTTTGAATGCATAGAAGGACAGAAAATGGTTCAATTCACACACTTATCAAGAGAACATCCCTGGTCATCCCTACTGCCTCTGATCTGGCGGACTCACTAAACACAAATCATTTTGAATGCTTATCCAACTCAGAATTCCAAGTCGGAATTTCTGGCCTCTTTCTAGAGCCCAAAAAAAGGACCGCCACGCCATCTTCCTGTTCAGGTGAGCACAGCACAACAAAGTGAGTCCAAAATATATTGTATGCTGCTGCATAAATTAAGGAATATGCCAAGGATAAAGTAATGCTAAGTGTATGTTGTGTAGTAAGCTGTTAGTAGCCCATGTGCCCCACCCTAATAATTTGATCCCTTCCCTCCCTCATAACCTACCCTGCTGTTCTGATTTGATGTTGCACATGTAGCCTGTTTTAGAGAAATGTAATCATTGAACATTGTAAGAACTTTCATTGTTTGCTTATATGCCCCCTTTATTTATTCCACAGTTCTGACTTGGTGTACAGGGAGATTACTGTAAGAATGACCCATGTTCTGAATTCTGTCGCTGTACATTTCAAAAGTGCTGAACAAATAGTTATTGACTACGTCCGTCCTAGCTCGCTCATGTCTTAATCGAAATTACGGATTGCCTCTTAACCACTCATGCCATAGTTTGTACATCTCAATTGTCAGTAGAAACCACATTTGTTTAAGCAAGTCAGCCATATCAGCTACAGTGGCAAGAAAAAGTATGTGAACCCTTTGGAAATACCTTGATTTCTGCATAAATTGGTCCTAAAATTTGATCTGATCTTCATCTAGGTCACAACAATAGACAAACACAGTCTGCTTAAACTAACAACTATATGTCTTATTTATTTTACTAGGCAAGTCAGTTAAGAACATATTCTTATTTTCAATGCCGGTCTAGAAACAGCGTTATTTATTGAACACACCGTGTAAACATTCACAGTGCAAGGTGGAAAAAGTATGTGAAACCTTGGATTTAATAACTGGTTGACCATCGTTTGGCAGCAATAATCTCAACCAAACATTTTCTGTAGTTGCAGATCAGACCATCACAATGGTCAGGAGGAATTTTGGATCATTCATCTTTACAAAAATGTTTTAGTTCAGCAAAATTCTTGGGATGTCTGGTGTGAACTGCTCTCTTGAGGTCATGCCACAGCATCTCAATCGGGTTGAGGTCAGGACTCTGACTGGACCACTCCAGAAGGCATATTTTCTTCTGTTGAAGCCAATCTGTTGTTGATATACCTCTGTGTTTTGGGTCGTTGTCCTGTTGCATCACCCAACTTCTGTTGAGCTTCAATTTGTGGACAGATAGCCTAACATTCTCCTGCAAAATGTCTTGATTAACTTGGGAAATCATTTTTCCATCAAAAAAAGCAAGCTGTCCAGGCCCTGTGGCAGCAAAGCAGCCCCAAACCATGATGTTGGGATGAGGTTGATGTGCTGTGCCTTTTTTCTCCACACATAGTGTTGTGTGTTCCTTCCAAACAACTCCACTGTAGTTTCATCTGTGCACAGCAGTGGCTTCTTCCGTGGGGTCCTCCAAAGAACACCATTCTTGTTTAGTGTTTTACGTGTCATAGACTCATCGACAGAGATGTTAGCATGTTCCAGAGATTTCTGTAAGTCTTTAACTGACTTCTTCTTAACCTCATTGAGCATTCTGGGCTGTGCTCTTGCAGTCAGTCATCTTTGCAGGACTGCCACTCCTAGGGAAAGTAGCAACCATGCTGAACTTTCTCCATTTACAGAGAATTTGTCTTACCGTGGACTGATGAACATCAAGGCTCTTAGAGATACTTTTGTAACCCTTTCCAGCTTTATGCAAGTCAACCATTCTTAATCTTAGGTCTTCTGAAATCTATTTTGTTCAGGCATGGTTCACATCAGGCAATGCTTCTTGTGAATAGCAAACTCAAATTTTGTGAGTGTTTTTATAGGGCAAGGCAGCTCTAACCAACCTCTCCAATCTCGTCTCATAGATTGGACTCCAAGTCAGTTGACTCCTGACTCCAATTATCTTTTGGAGAAGTCATTAGCCTAGGGGTTCACATACTTTTTCCAACCTACACTGTGAATGTTTAAATTATGTATTCAATATAGACAAGAAAAATAAAATATAATAATTTATTAGTTTATGTCTATGTTTGTCTATTGTTTTGACTTAGATTAAGATCAGATCAAATTTGATGACCAATTTATGCAGAAATCCAGGTATTTCCAAAGGGTTCACATACTTTTTCTTGCCACTGTATGTTTTTTTTAAAGGCAGTAAATGAGGCTGAATGAACTGTTTTGCTGCCAGACATGGCTCCGCTGATAGCCAGGTGTAGAAGTGGTAATGTGTTGGGACTGCTGTTGGAACTTATGTAGGCCCTAACACTTTGTGGGTACCGCTTGTCACCATTATAGTGCAATTAATACACTGCTCAAAAAAATAAAGGGAACACTAAAATAACACATCCTAGATCTGAATGAAATATTCTTATTAAATACTTTTTTCTTTACATAGTTGAATGTGCTGACAACAAAATCACACAAAAATTATCAATGGAAATCAAATGTATCAACCCATGGAGAACTGGATTTGGAGTGACACTCAAAATTAAAGTGGAAAACCACACTACAGGCTGATCCAACTTTGATGTAATGTCCTTAAAACAAGTCAAAATGAGGCTCAGTAGTGTGTGTGGCCTCCACGTGCCTGTATGACCTCCCTACAATGCCTGGGCATGCTCCTGATGAGGTGGCGGATGGTCTCATGTGGGATCTCCTCCCAGACCTGGACTAAAGCATCCGACTCCTGGACAGTTTGTGGTGCAACATGGCGTTGGTGGATGGAGCGAGACATGATGTCCCAGATGTGCTCAATTGGATTCAGGTCTGGGGAACAGGCGGGCCAGTCCATAGCATCAATGCCTTCCTCTTGCAGGAACTGCTGTCACACTCCAGCCACATGAGGTCTAGCATTGTCTTGCATTAGGAGGAACCCAGGGCCAACCGCACCAGCATAAGGTCTCACAAGGGGTCTGAGGATCTCATCTCGGTACCTAATGGCAGTCAGGCTACCTCTGGCGAGCACATGGAGGGCTGTGCGGCCCCTCAAAGAAATGCCACCCCACACCATGACTGACCCACCGCCAAACCGGTCATGCTGGAGGATGTTGCAGGCAGCAGAACGTTCTCCACGGCGTCTCCAGACTGTCACGTCTGTTACATGTGCTCAGTGTGAACCTGCTTTCATCTGTGAAGAGCACAGGGCGCCAGTGGCGAATTAAAATGTTGTCGATCGTTAGAAAAATGATCCTATATCGCAATGTTTTTTTGTTGCTGGGTCAATGGAAACCTGTTGGACTGCCTACAGTACACAAAATATTAAACCCTAGTACCTACCTTCGACCAGTCACAAAACATGTAACCTATATTATTATTTCATATTTTCTTCAGTTATTAATTCAATTGTTTCAAGACAATACATTCACTTACTGGCTATGTCCATTGAGAACCTCTTTCATTGAGAACTGCTAGAGGCACCATTACTGTATCTGTGTGCTTAGTTAATGTACCTAGACTATGAAGACCTCTCTACTCTCTTCTCTAAAGAGCAACAATAGTTTTCGTTGATATCACTGACGATTGACCCTAAAGTTATATTTTGTATTTTGTTAGGTTTATTTTCTTTATTTTCTTTCCTTCTTAACTTGGCATAGATTATGGGAAAAACACAGCTGCAGATATAAGAACTGGTTTATGTGGCAATAGCACTTATCTTGTAGTGCTGCCTTTTACAGCTTGTTTATATCTCTTAGTGAGGGTAGAGAGAAATACACTTAAAACCTCTGATTTCTGTGTCCTTTTTTTGCCACATACACTGACTAAACAGCCTCAAAGATAACATAGGTCAATAGTTCATTGCATACCATTCATTTTGAGGTGATGAGGGTTCCACGTCCAGAAATGATCTACCTGGATAAACACTACATTATAAACAACCTGATCAAGAGCTGCGACCCTGCTGAGAGCCTCACCTGGATCGGACTGAGCGACATCCACAAGGAGCGCAGGTGGATGTGGTCTGACGGCTCCCAGGTGGACTTCATCCACTGGAACGGAGAGCAGCCTAGATAATGACCAAGACACTGAAGACTGTGTTCTCATTAAGTGGCCCGGTGGAATGCAATGGAATGATCTCACCTGTTCCAACCTGTTGGCCTTTGTCTGTGCCAAGCGACTCAACTAGATGGTCACAGTACTGGAGGATACTCAGTCAGACTGTGTACGAAATCTGCCTTGATTTTCAATAATAACCCCCTTTTATTGAACAAATGTTGTTTGTGTTGTTTGTCACAATAATGTATTGAATTATATAACCCATTGTTTAAAATAGTCCTCATCATCACATTGCACTCAGTTGTAAAATCAGAGCTCACCAAAAATGTACATTGTTTTTTATGGCTATGGTGGCAGCTGTCTTAACTGTGTGTCTGGACATCCTTTGCCTCAGCCTGGCGGTGGCCTTGGTTCTGGCTCTGGTTCTGGCTCTGGCTCTGGCCCTGGTTCTGGATAGTAGAATGACCCCTAAGGCAGCATCTGCAGAGGGATTCAAAGCTGCTGGATCAAAGATGTTCTGGCAGAAGCAAAAAACTCATTTGCATAAAGCAGGGGCAGGAAGAGGGAATGGAGTTAAAACAGTTAGAAACTCTCTTCCAGTCAGCTCAAGTGTATAATGCCATCTTATGCCACTTTGCCCTCCCGAAGATCTTCTAGACAAAATGAGACTGCATCATAACATAACACTGTTTTGGCATTGAGGGGCTTTTATCTGATAACACAGCCCCTGGTCTTAGATCAATTGAGTGAAATTGTGCCATCTTTGGCATCAGTTAAGAATGCTTTAAAATACAAATGGCCAAAACAAAGGCAGAATATTACTTCTCGCCCAGCTAGCACATAACGTTCTGAGAACCATATGTTTCTTAGTGCTTGGTGAGAGCGTGTTTGTCCTATGGTTATTTTGCATACAATCTTCCCACAACTTTCTGGGAATGGTGAAGGAAAGTTGTGTGGCTTTGGAACATTCTCAGCACATTTAAGGAACATGACAAAAAAAAAGGTTATTTTCTTGGTATTTCATTACTTTAAGAGAATGTTTCCTAAAAGTTCAAAGATGGTTACATTTAATTTACATTTGGAAATGGTCTAGGAAGTTTGTCCAACTGGAATGTTCTAAAATAGTTCAGCGAACATTAAGGAATAACGTTCTTCTGTGGAAGTTTCAGTACTTCAGCATAACGTTTCCTCATGGTTCTATTTAAAGTCATATTCTCAAATTGTTCTTAGAACGTGTTAAGAAACCTTTCCATAAAAAACACTTTTGTAACATTCTAAGAATGTTATTTAAAAAGATACACATTCCATTCTCAGCATCAACAAAACTCTATCCTTTATCTTGTTAAGTGTGTTCAGGTTTGTTGGCTGAGCCCACTAATTGGCCACACCTGATTCGAATGAGTGCTTGATTCCTTTGAAATGGGGTCTGCTTGAATAGACTAAAATTAACAACTTGGTACGAGTTTAATTTTTTTTTTATCATGCTAGCTCCATCCTGGAGGCAAGGTGGACTAAATCCATGGATAGAGAACAGAATATTATAGGTTCGAATCTAAAACAAAAAATAAAAATTTGTTTGCATGATTAATGCCTAAGCAAATTCATTTCCATGTGTCCTATCTGTGCTTGGAGGTTAATCCAATCTAAGCTAGGAGTTTTATTAAAGTCTTATTGAATCCAAACTAAGCTAGGAGTTTTATTAAAGTCTTATTGAAACATGTTCTCAGAAAGTCATTGAATTACCTTCAAGTAACCTATAATTTCTGTTCTCAGCACAAATAAAACATCTCAGGAAAACTTTCAGGGAACCACAGTAAAACATTCTCACAAACTCCCTGCAACCTAAAAATGTACATTCCCAGAAAAGGTCAAATGTTCCATTCCGTTCTCAGAACGTTTAAAAAAAACGTTACATTTTACTGGTCAGGAACCATATGGCTTCGTTCCAGAACTAATGGAAAAACTCAAACGTACGTTCACACAACTTCCAAGAAACCAAATATTCTAACTGGGGCAATATGCCATGGTTTTCAGGAGGATCCTGGTTGGGTTTGTGTGTTAACAGATCTCCCTTCAACATACTGCACAAAATAAATGAGTGGAGGTTACTTAACAGCTGGGACAGCAGAGGAAAATGCAACAATGTATTTCACAGTCCTGTTTCAGACTCTATTGACCTGGTACTTAGTCACAAAATCACGTGGTACAATAACAGTTTGTACATTCAGTTATTTACCAAACGATACAGAGGGCTATTTCCTCCATGAATCCCAAAGAAATTCAAAGAAAATTCCAGGTAAATGTCAGACTGTATAATAAAACACCAATGCATAAATGTTCTTTTTAAACACCACTGAAGTGCACAGCTGGAGCCTGTGATGGGCTGGCCATGCCAATATTTGAAGTATGCTTCCGCATTTTTCTGCTATTACTCCCACAACTGCTGTTGCTTGTCAACATGGAAAATGATCACTAAAAGACGACAGTCTGAGTAAACAATAAAGCTCTATATCTATAGAAATGTCATTAAGGTAGCCACAGCACCAACAGATCTATTCTCTTTCTCCAGCCTTCCTGTATTAACCCTTTCATTGCACACATATGGGTATAGCCGCCATCCCTTGTTCTCTTTCATGTCGGGGTTACTGTTTCCTATCCCCATTTTGAAAGCATTTCAGTGAGCATCTCTGTAGACAGTCCTGTCCAAAGGGTGGTTCCAGACCTGCAGTAATACACTCAGCTCCTCTCTCCCCTCCAACCTGACCTTATTATCCTCATTACAGACACATTATCTCTCCTGTCTGATTAGCTGTAATTCTGCAATTGGCTCTAATTGAATGTTGTCCTCCCCTGTACACCGCCTCCAGATCTCACACACATCCAGAGCATCAAATCTCTCTCACAGACACACACAAACACAGGGATTGTGTATTTTCTGTTGTCACCATCTTTGTCTGTTTCTATAATTCTCCCTCATCTTTACCATTGTCAACAGAGAGATCATGTACATCTAGGCAATAGCAACCTTAATGTGATGTTCATGATGTTCATTATGTTCATGTCCTGCGTGACACCATCCTGTTTCATCTCCTTATTCTAGTCTTTAAGTTCCCTCTTTTAATTAGCAGCAGTGAGTCAGTGTGGTAGATAAGGCTTTCCCCTGGTGATTCAGTGTCACCATTGTGCTTTCTTTCAGCTCAGTATAGTTCTCTGTTTCTCCTATAGTAGTTTTGGGGAAGATACCCTAAGGGAAGTCAGTTTAAATTATAACTAAAGCCCTCTCAGAAAATGAAAAATACAAAAGGCTTTGAAGGAATTAAATCACTTCAGAACCAACAGTAAACTTGTTCCAAAAGCCTCACTGTGGAATGGATCATTCAAAATCCAATTAAAATACCCCCTCACTCACTCTCAACAAACAGCCCAGGAAATCCCCTTATAGAAAGAGAATGTGTGTGTGTGTGTGTGTGTGTGTGTGTGTGTGTGTGTGTGTGTGTGTGTGTGTGTGTGTGTGTGTGTGTGTGTGTGTGTGTGTCCAAGATGAAAAGTACTATTGGCATCAGAGTAAGAGAAGTGTGCCCGAGGCTGAACTGACTCAGGATGATAGCCAGTTGATCTGTATCAATAGCTAATTAAAACAATTCCCGATAGACAGACACACAAACACAAAGTCTCAAATATTTTTGTCTCATTACAATCCCTTTAATTGTAGAGAGCGCTTTGTCTCAGTATGAAGCTGGAGCCTGTTTGTGTGGAGTGATTGACAGCTCGGTGTAGAAGGCACGGATCTAGTAATTACTTCGGAGAGATTGGGGTTCTGGTTTGATTGCTTGCCTTGCTTTTAAATTATGTTCAGTCTTCAACAATCTGGTAATTAACTAGTGCCGCCCTGCCCTTCTTTGTTCTGCAGAAACAGCTTCTTCTACATAGATGTGATTTCTTCTCTGAGGTCCTTTTGAGTTCAAATATGAGGGAATTACTATTTAGTGCCAATAGCCAATGAGTAATTGAAGAAAGTACTGCAGGTTAAAGCTATGTCCAAGAGCATTTAGAATAATATTTTTACAGTAGTGCGCACTGATGAACTCATAATTGAGGAAAGGCTATCTGACCATAGTAGGTAAAGGTTACACCCAATGCAAATACCCATGATGAAGAGAGATTCTAATGAAAGCAATTTCAGCCGTAATAATAAACAATATACAGTATGTAGGGGCTAGCGCGTCAGGAAGATTACACTTCAGTGTGTGTGCAGTACAGGTCAAGATATATGAAGGAATGAACAGAAGCCATTTATCAGTCCCTTAAACCCAGTCAGCCTTTTTCTATGAGTGAGAAGAGTGAGAGATGGGGCTAATCTCTCCATTCAGCAGCTGGTTGTGATGGGGGGGTGGGAGGCAGTGAAAGCAGCCTGACCAAACACCAATAGCATGGCTGTCCCCCTGTCCGTCCTCCATGTCCCCTGTGAGACAGACAGCACACCGGTGATCAACTGGGTGAATGACTCAGGGTTAGTTTATTGTACAGTGATTGTAGTTAATCTACAGTCCACTAGAGGTCCTCACACCATAGTCAATTTAGGACTCCCAGACAGGTACTTTGTCAATGACAAAAAAAACTGCATAGTTACCATCTGGGAGATTTGCTCAGCCACACACACAAACTCACACTCACACACTCCCAGCAAGCTGGTAAACATAACTATGATTCTTTCAGACTTGCAGCAGCAGTGTTCAAAGTAATGCACGATGCCAAAAACAGAGGCAGATTGTAGCCTAAGAATGATCTTGTCTGGGTGCAGGAGATTCAATCTCTCAAGGAATAGTTTTAATGATCTATTATCATTGCTTGTATATTGAAGAGGCCAGAAAGCACTTACAGAAATAATCATATATTATAATTCCTCCGTGGATGATTCATTAATATTATTAATTTATGGCTGCAGTACGAATACTCTGCTTTTAAGCGGGATTATTTCTTCCCTCAGTCAGTGCCATGATGTTCCAACAGCAGTCAGGAGTCTAATCTGAAGTGATGTCTGATGGGAAAGTAATTTCTACACAAGGAGAAAGAGGCCATGAATGAACACTTACATAAATTCTAATTGCTTGACAGATGTAATTAAGTTATTGATGTGTATAAGCCTACATTAAGACTGATACCCACTTTAAAAAGGTCAGGGTGGATAAGTGGCCTGGGAGGGGGGGCATTTACTGTATGTGTGTGGGTACAGGAAGAGACTTAGGGTGACATTAGCCAAACAAGATGTACCAATACATTTACACTGTTTAGGAAATAATGGATGTGATGTGAAATTTCCCTACATATTTACAGTAATGGTACATTGGGCGTAAATTTCTGGAGCCTCATTTATCATTCAAAGGGACAAATATGTGCGTAAACCATGTGTGGGATCATTCCAACGTAATGTGTAAGATTTATCAATGTGAACGTTTGCTTGAGAGTTTGCGTAAATTTACGCACCGCCATGACCATGCGTACAAATTGGTGGAATATGGAACTGCTTGTCAAGTGTAGAATGGGTCAAATATATGGTGAAAATGTGTGAAAAATTGTGGGAGTAATAATTCAATCATTTTTCCATTTATTGTATTCCCATTGTGAATTCATGCAACATATCTTGACAAGCTCCAGTATGTAATTTGACTACATCAGTGCATTTTTACGATAAATTAATATAAAGTACAGTAATTTGTTAAATGACAAGTATGTGTTAAAGTGAAACCATTGTTGAAATACAATAAAAGACTGAGATAATGGAAAATCGAATGAGTTGGGAACTCAAGGGAGGCCTGCTTGGTGGAGAAGATGGCGGACAAGGAAAAAAGGATGAAAGTGGAACATATTATGAATAAATATGGAGTGGGGAATGCACAAGCCTTCTGGAAGATCTGGTAAAGGAGAAGATAGCGGATAAGGAAAAAAGTGGAATATGTTTTGAGGGAATATGGAATGGAGGATCGCACAGAACTTTTGGAAAAGCTAGAGAAGGAAAGTGAACGTGACGAGTGAGGGTGAATTAATTGTAGTGGCAGGTGCATTGATGACCTCCGAGAAGGGAAGCAGGCTGAAGGGAAGGTTGGCTTCAAGTGCAAAAAGTAGGATACCTGCTCTAGTAGCTCAGAGATGGAACCTGAAGAGAGTATGGAGGTAGTATATGCGTTGAGGCCCGCCGAGTTTGAGACTCATCCCGAAGATGAAAAGGATGATTCTGGCCCAGTGGGAGTGAGATTTGTGGGTCCTTGCGTTTTGGCTGATCCATATTGGGTGGTGAAGAGGTTGGGGACTGTTGAGTGGTGAGTGTAACTCGGGAGTGGACTAGTGATGATTTATTGTGTTTCTTCAGTCCAGAGGGAGCGGGTGCTCCGGATCACGTGATTAGGGAAAATAAATGTGTCTTGGTTTGCTCT
The DNA here is from genome assembly GCF_034236695.1 of Oncorhynchus nerka. NCBI lineage: Eukaryota > Metazoa > Chordata > Actinopteri > Salmoniformes > Salmonidae > Oncorhynchus > Oncorhynchus nerka. Next base: position 19,879,763 of record NC_088421.1, on the reverse strand, counting down.
TTGGAGCACGGTACCATTGAAAGGAGTAATATTGGGGTGGCATTAAGTGTTGAGGAGGATCAGTTGAAATGTAAGAAATTCTTGGTATCTGTGATACCGGCCGTTTGGTGCGACACAGATCCGATGGAGAGTGTACGAAGAAGACATTGTCTGTCCTGCTGAGTTTTGATGTAGAGTCCTTGCCCAACAATGTAATGTACATTATCTCTTGAGAGCCTTGTTCAAAAAAAAACACTACAGTGTTTTAGGTGTCAAGTTCATGGGCATGTTGCAGCAGTGTGTAGGAGGGAGATTCCTAGATGTGAGAAGTGTGCAGGAGGTCATGAGACGAAGGAATGTGTAGTTTCGGTGGAGAAAGTTGCGTGTGTTAGCTGTGGGGTGCCCATGGGGCTGGACATTGGAGGTGCTTGGTGAGAGAAAGGCAGGCTGAGTTTGCCATAGTTAGAGTTGTACAGAAAGTGTCATATGCTGAAGAGAGTGGTAGAAGAAGATGGGGACATGGTGAGGGATCCTGAGAGTATTCCTGTGAGTAGGCAGAGATCAAGCAAGAGAGATGGGAAGAATATGTGCTTCAGTAAGGTGGGCTTTTTAGCATTCATAGCCATGGTGGTCAATTGTAATGCAGAAATGGATCAGAAGTCACAGAAAATAGAGGTTGTAGCGGAAGAGAAGTACTTGGAATTGTGAGGATTTACTGCAGAATAGTTGCAGGGGGTTTTGAATGGTAGTGTTCTGTCCTCTCAGACCGTTGGTCTCAAGTAGGATTAGATAGGGTTAAAAAGTGGAATAGGGCGGTGTTTTTTTTAGATAGGGCTGGTAGTTGGCAGGGCAATTTTCCTTTTGTATTACCGAATCAAGAATTGAACGTAGGTAGGCTGTGAATGGCCTCACACACCAGTACCGTAGGTGGCCGTATATGCACCTAAAAGTTGGATGCGATCCGCCAACCAAATCCTAAAGAAGAAATTGAACGAGAAATAGCTGTTCTTGCTCTGTTTTAAGATTTGACACACTCTACATTTAGCAGAGAGTGCATTTTTAGAGAGGTGGGACTTTTTCTGCAAAAAGTACAGATTGTCTCAGCAAATATTGTTTCCAAAAACCAATCTTTAGGATTTTTGCAGAGATTTAAGAAAAAAAAAAAAGGCAAACACATGCCATTCTGGTGCACATCCAAACGCTATCCACCACCAGGTTTTTGGTTTTTGGCAACGGCCCTTTTCAGT
>NC_088421.1:19847864-19878037 GCF_034236695.1 Oncorhynchus nerka | reverse complement strand
TTTTTAAATGTTCTGAATTTCACCTGTTCTGGGAATGTACATTTTTAGGGAGTTTGTGAGAATATTTTACTGTGGTTCACTGGAAGTTTTATTAATTTGTGCTGAGAACAGAAATTATAGGTTACTTGAAGGTAATTCAATTTCTTTCTGAGAACATGTCTCAATAAGACTTTTATTAGACCTCCTAGCTTAGTTTGGATTAACCTCCAAGCACAGATAGGACACATGGAAATTCATTTGCTTAGGGATCAATCATGCAAACAAATTTAGATTTTTTTATTGTAGATATTCTGTTCTCTATCCATGGAATTAGTCCACTGCGCCTCCAGGATGAAGCTAGCATCATATGTTTAAAAAAAAACTTGTACAAAGTTGTTCATTTTAGTCTATTCAAGCAGACCTTATTTCAAAGGAATCAAGCACTCATTAGGATCAGGTGTGGCCAATTAGTGGGCGCAGCCAAAAAACCTGAACCCACTTAACAAGATAAAGGATAGAGTTTTGTTGATGTTGAGAAGAATGGAATGTGTATCTTTTTAAATAACTTTCTTAGAACGTTACGGAAGTTTTGTGTTTTTTATGGAAAGTGTTCTTAACGTTCTAGGAATAATTTGAGAATATGACTTTAAATAGAACCATGAGGAAACGTTATGCTGAAGTACTGAAACTTCCACAGAAGAACGTTATTCCTTAATGTTCTCTGAACTATTTTTAGAACATTCCAGTTGGACAAACTTCCTAGACCATTACCAAATTGAAATTAAATGTAACCATCTTTGAACCTTTAGGAAACGTTCTGTTAAAGTAATGAAATATCAAGAAAATAACTTTTTTTTTGTCAAGTTCCTTAAATGTGATGAGAATGTTCCAAAGCTACACAACTTTCCTTCACCATTCCCAGAAAGTTGTGGGAAGATTGTATGCAAAAGAACCATAGGACAAACGCTCTCACCAAGCGCTAAGAAACATATGGTTTTCAGAATGTTATGTGCTAGCTGGGCGAGAAGTAATATTCTGCCTTTGTTTTGGCCATTTGTATTTTAAAGCATTCTTAACTGATACCAAAGATGGCACAATTTCACTCAATTGATCTAAAACCAGGGGCTGTGTTAGGATGTCTAGACACACACAGTTAAGACAGCTGCAACCATAGCCATAAAAAAACAATGTACATTTTTGGTGAGCTGTCATTTTACAAATGAGTGCAATGTGATGATGAGGACGATTTTAAACAATGGATTATATAATTCAAGACATTATTGTGACAAACAACACAAACAACATTTGTTCAATAAGGGGTTTATTATTGAAAATCAAGGCAGATTTCAGACACAGTCTGAGTATCCTCTACCTCTATGACCATCTAGTTGAGTCAGTTGGCACAGACAAAGGCAAACAGGTTGGAACAGGTGAGATCATTCCATTGCATTCCACCGGGCCAGTTAGTGAGAACACAGTCTTCAGTGTCTTGGTCATTATCTAGGCTGCTCTCCGTTCCAGTGGGTCCACCTGGGAGCCGTCAGACCACATCCACCTGCCCTCCTTGTGGATGTCACTCAGTTCGATCCAGGTGAGACTCTCAGCTGGGTCGTAGATCTTGATCAGGTTGTTTATAATGTAGTGTTAATCCAGGTAGTGAACAGAGGCCAGGTTAGCTTTCTGAGACACTCAGTATGACTCTGCATTGGCCCAATCAACACACATGGCAATGTACTTGAAGCAACGGCCATTAGAGCTGTACCAGCCCATGGAGCAGGAGCCCTGGAAAAGCTTTCCATCCTGGCCAGACAGAACACCTACAGCAAGGCTGAAGAGACAGAAGAAACAGTGGAGCACTAACATGGTGAAAAGCTGCTGGGATCTGCAGCTCTGCTCTTGTGTACGGGGCTGATAGGGTGAGAGGTTCACTGTGCCAGGCTTTTATTACATTTAGAGAGGATTGGACAAGGTTGGTTGCTAGGCGGGATATCATTGGTAGATCATTTCTGGACATGGAACCCTCATCACCTCAAAATGAATGGTATACAATGAACTATTGACCTATGTCATCTGTGAGGCTGTTTAGTCAGTGTATGTGGCAAAAAAATACACAGAAATCAGAGGTGTTATTGTATTTCTCTCTACCCTCACTAAGAGATATAAACAAGCTGTAAAAGGCAGCACTACAAGATAAGTGCTATTGCCACATAAACCAGTTCTTATCTCTGCAGCTGTGTTCTTCCCATAATCTATGCCAATTAACGTAACAAAATACAAAATATCACTTTTGGGTTAATCGTCAGTGATATCAACGAAAACTATTGTTACTCTTTAGAGAAGACAGTAGAGAGGTCTTCATAGTCTAGGTACCTTAACTAAGCATACAGATACAGTAATGGTGCCTCTAGCAGTTCTCAATGAAAGAGGTTCTCAATGGACATAGCCAGTAAGTGAATGTATTGTCTTGAAACAATTGAATTAATAACTGAAGAAAATCTAAAATAATAATATAGGTTAGATGTTTTTTGACTGGTCGAAAGGTAGCTACTAGGGTTTAGTATTGTATTTTGTGTCCTGTAGGCAGTCCAACAGTAAGCAGGTTTCCATTGACCCAGCAACAAAAAAAATGACAGATCGACAAGATGGACAACATTTGTATCCGTTCGACAGGGGTGGATTGTTCTTTTGTTGAACTTTCTTTATTGCGAAAAAATTATGATGGAAACTGTGTTTTTCGAATAAATGATGATTGTCGAATCACTTTGAAGGTACGCAAGGCAGGTGGTGATCACGTAACTGTGAGATCCACTCCACATGTAGTTATAAATGTCTACTGTTTGCAAATTAATTTACAACTATAAGATGGATAAAGTAATCCCTCTCACCCCCCCTCCCCCTGAAAAGATTTAGATGCACTACTGTTCCACTGGAAGTCATAAGGTGAATGCACCAATTAGTAAGTCGCTCTGGATAAGAGCGTCTGCTAAATGACTTAAATGTAAAATGTAAATAAGAATTGTGTTTCTTTGTAGGACAAGGATTGTCCTGACCTTCAATAATGCCTGAATTGCTTTGTCTTGTTTTACTGGTTGACTTGCCAGTTTCATCATCCAATTATTTCTGGTCTTCAGGGGTGCACCTTGGCATGGACCATGGTGATATGCTGGCACATGATAATTATTAGAATATGGCAAATATTAGTCAATTATTGCATTCTATCCATGCTGGTTTTCGTGGGATACCTGAGCAGTGGCCATTTTTATGTACATCTTGGTGGGGGGGTTATGTTTTGATGCATGCCAGCAAAGCCACTACACAACACAGCACTAAACAATACATTAATTGCACTATAATGGTGACAAGCGGTGCCCAGAAAGTGTTAGGGCCTACATAAGTCCCAACACATTACCACTGCCACACCTGGCTATCAGCGGAGCCATGTCTGGCAGCAAAACAGTTCATTCAGCCTCATTTACTGCCTTTTTCAAAAACATACAGTGGCAAGAAAAAGTATGTGAACCCTTTGGAAATACCTGGATTTCTGCATAAATTGGTCATCAAATTTGATCTGATCTTCAAACATAGACATAAACTAATAAATTATTTTATTTTATTTTTCTTGTCTATATTGAATACATCATTTAAACATTCACAGTGTAGGTTGGAATGTGAACCACTAGGCTAATAACATCTCCAAAAGCTAATTGAAGTCAGGAGTCGGCTAATCTGGAGTCCAATCAATAAGACAAGATTGGAGATGTTGGTTAGAGCTGCCTTGCCCTGTAAAAAAACACCAAATTTGAGTTTGCTATTCACAAGAAGCATTGCCTGATGTGAACCATGCCTCGAACAAAATAGATTTCAGAAGACCTAAGATTAAGAATTTTGACTTACATAAAGCTGGAAAGTACCTCTAAGAGCCTTGACGTTCATCAGTCCGCGGTAGGACAAATTGTCTATAAATGTAGAAAGTTCAGCACGGTTGCTACTCTCCCTAGGAGTGGCCATCCTGCAAAGATGACTGCAAGAGCACAGCCCAGAATGCTCAATGAGGTTAAGACAAATCCTAGAGTGTCAGTTAAAGACTTACAGAAATCTCTGGAACATGCTAACATCTCTGTTGATGAGTCTATGACACTAAAACACTAAACAAGAATGGTGTTCATGGGAGGACACCACGGAAGAAGCCCCTGCTCTCCAAAAAAAACATTGCTGCACATCTGAAGTTTGCAAAAGTGCACCCGAATGTTCGACAGTGCTACTGGCAAAATATTCTGTGGACAGATGAAACTACAGTTGAGTTGTTTGGAAGGAACACACAACACTATGTGTGTAGAGAAAAAAAGGCACAGCACATCAACCTCCTCCCAACATCATGGTTTGGGGCTGCTTTGCTGCCTCAGGGCCTGGACAGCTTGCTATTATTGACAGGAAAATGATTTCCCAAGTTTATCAAGACATTTTGCAGGAGAATGTTAGGCTCTGTCCACCAATTGAAGTTCAACAGAAGTTGGGTGATGCAACAGGACAACAACCCAAAACACAGAGGTAAATCAACAACAGATGGGCTTCAACAGAAGAAAATATGCCTCCTCTTGTGGCCCAGTCAGAGTCCTGACCTCAACCCGATTGAGATGCTGTGGCATGACCTCAAGAGAGCAATTCACACCAGACACCCCAAGAATATTGCTGAACTGAAACAGTTTTGTGAAGAGGAATGGTCCAAAATTCCTCCTGACCATTGTCAGGAGGTCTGATCTGCAACTACAGGAAACGTTTGGTTGAGGCTATTGCTGGCAAAGCAGGGTCAACCAGTTATTAAATCCAAGTGTTCCCATACTTTTCCCACCTTGCACTGTGAATGTTTACACGGTGTATTCAATAAAGAACGGCAGATAGCCTAGTGGTTAGAGCGTTGAACTTGTATCCGAAAGGTTGCAAGATCGAATCCCTGAACTGAACAAGGCAGTTAACCCACTGTTCCTAGGCCATTATTCAAAATAAGAATATGTTCTTAACTGACTTGCCTAGTAAAATAAAAAAGACATGAAAATGTATAATTGTTTGTGTGTTATTAGTTTAACCTACCTTTAAATCCAGGTATTTCCAAAGGGTTCACCTACTTTTTCTTGCCACTGTAGCTGATATGGCTGACTTGCTTAAACAAATGTGGTTTCTACTGACATTTGAGATGTAAAAACTATGGCATGAATGGATAAGGGGCAATCTGTAATTTTGATTAAGACATGAGCGAGCTAGGACGGACGTAGTCAATAACTATTTGTTCAGCACTTTTGAAATGTACAGCAACAGAATTCAGAACATGGGTCGTTCTTACAGTATTCTCGCTGTACACCAAGTCAGAACCGTGGGATAAATAAAGGGGGCATGTAAGCAGACAATGAAAGCTCTTACAATATTCAATGATTACATTTCTCTAAAATAGGCTACATGTGTACCATCAAGTCAGAAAAGCAGGGTAGGTTATGAGGAAGGAAAGGATCAAATTATTAGGGTGAGGCACATGGGCTACTAACAGCTTACTTCACAACATACACTTAGTATTACTTTCTCCTTGGCATATTCCTTAATTTATGCAGTAGCATAAAATACATTTTGGACTCACCTTGTTGTGCTGTGCTCACCTGATCAGGAAGATGGCGTGGCAGTCCTTCTTGTGGGCTCTAGAAAGAGGCAAGAAATTCCGACTTGGAATTCTGAGTTGATTGAACATTCAAAATGATTTGTGTTTGGTGAGTCCGCCAGATCAGAGGCAGTAGGGATGACCATGGATGTTCTCTTGATAAGTGTGAATTTAACCATTTTCTGTCCTTCGAAGCATTTAAAGCGTTATGAGTACTTTAGGGTGTCAGGGAAAATGTATGGAGCAAAAAGTACATTATTTTCTTTAGTAAAGTAAAAGTAAAAGTTGTCAAAAATATAATAAAAAATATAATTATTATATTATGGCAAACGATAAATGCTCACTAACAGGGCCACTAACAACACATTTATGCACAAAATTGGAGCAAAATCATATTTTTGTTTGTATGGAACATTTCTGGGATCTTTTATATCAGCTCATGAAACATGGGAAAAACACTTTACACGTTGCTGTTCTTGTTCAGTGTATTTTCTATGCAAATTTTTTTATGTTGACAAAAAAATCGCTGGACAATTTAATGGAAACAGCTATACTGTCTTGATGCAGTGTTAACAGTGAATCTCTAGCGCCATCTAATGACCGTTTTCTTAAAATGTAACCAGTTGACACAGTATATTCCTTGATCAAGTTACATTTGATCATATTTGAGTCACTATGTTTTTTACTATTACTGTAACTAATTAAAAACAAAATACATCAAAACCTGAAATTATATTGATTAACATCTGTATATTTCCATACAAACACATATATTTTTTAGGACAGGCTACTATGATGGTTTCATTCATTCATGACAGCATATACAATGTTGCAACCTTTTACTTTTCTGTCAATGGTTTCAACAATGTTACCTTAGCTTATTCCCAGTAATGTCTATCCTCACTTGAAAAATACACTGCCCCATGACAATATGTTACACAAGTATGTGACGTAGTCAAACGAGGCGGCGTTAGCTACGCCGGCCGCTTGCCTTGGATTCAACATCAAACCCGTCTCAGAAAGTCGCTTTATTTACGTATTTGTTGGAGTGTACCATGGATTTAATATAAGTAGATCGTATACTGACAAACTTCACTTGACTTATCTCCGAAAGTCATCGATCTGGTAAGTTTTTAGGTACATTTTTCGCCGTGTAAGGCCTAGTCATTTCGCTAATGTCTGAGGGAGTAGAATTCGTTCTGAAAATGTCGACCATCTAAAAAAAATTTTTTTTGCCGATTTGACTGTCATCAAAATGAAGTTGTCAAGAGACATAAATAACTTGCCGCTTACGTATCGAGAAACAGGCAAGATAGTGTTGTGGATTGTAATAGTTATGATCTATAATACAATTATTCATAAACTCAATTAGTGGATATAACGTGCACAAGGGAATTTCCTGAAAGTGTGATTAGTGTAGCTAATGTACTTTTGTAAATGTTTTGTTTTATAACTAGAAATCTATGCCATCAAAGCCACTCTTTATTTTGAAGTCCAATTTACAGCTAGTCTACTGTACTGTATCTGTGTCAGCTGTTCACTGTATAAAATGGACTAACGTCATTACAAATAAGAAAATAACACAATGCCACTGTGAGTTTGTAGGCTTAGTCCAGATGATAAATGCCACTTTTCTCAAATCCCAGCTAGGTAGATGATTTTGTTCTGGCTCAGTAGCTGATTGTATCATTATGTTCATCATCCTGTGATTACCGTTGATCTCAGCATGTTAACCGATCAAACAGCTACTACAGTTTATGACCTAAATAATAGTGCCTTTGCAATTGAGGACAATCAAGCGTTTTGCATCAGGCCAGCTGTCTAGTTGGTTTTAGAGCTGATGATCCAGCATTTCTCTTTGTTGTCTTTACAAATCCCATTCCTCTGACCTTTGCTTCATGATGATGTGAACCTATGCTGTGCAGAGGATGTTTTGTTAGTTACAGTTCTTTAGTGCTGTGTCAAGTGATCTCTAACTAACACTAGGGTTTGTCTATTGTACATTTCAAGGCAGAGCGCCAGAGGTTGAGCTACAGCCATGGTGCAACAATACCAGTCACCTGTAAGGGTCTACAAACACCCCTTTGAGCTGATAATGGCGGTAAGTTATGTACATTTGTGTGTTTAGGCTGCTGCTTTGTCTATGTGTATATGTGTAGGTGGGTAGTGAGGGATGTTTGTGAGAGGTTGCAGTGCTCATGTGCAAATTGGACCCAGACGCCCAGGCAGTCAGTCTGCCAGTGTTTTGTGCTGCAGGAACAAAGTGTGGTTTGGCTGCATAGAAACCTATCTCATCTCATACAATATATCTCTATACACTGTATTATGTCATGTTCTAGTGTTTTGTTGGTGAGATCATTGTTTATCCACCTTTATGTTTTGGAAACAGTCTGAGGTATTTCTGTTCACCCAACCTAATTAGTCGTGGCAGCAGATACCACAATATCATATTTATTATTGAGTATGAAACCGTAAGAGTACGATTTAACGCAACCACACTGCACACTGCCCTAACCCATCTGGACAACAGGAATACCTATGTGAGGATACTGTTCATCGACTACAGCTCAGCATTTAACACCATAGTGCCCTCCAAACACGTCATCAAGCTCGAGACCTTGGGTCTCGACCCCGCCCTGTGCAACTGGGTACTGGACTTCCTGACGGGCCACCACCAGGTGGTGAGGGTAGGTAACAACATCTCCACCCCGCTGATCCTCAACACTGTGGCCCCACAAGGGTGCGTTATGAGCCCTCTCCTGTACTCCCTGTTTACCCATGACTGCGTGGCCATGCACGCCTCTAACCCTACAACGATGAGACGGCCTACAGGGAGGAGGTGAGGGCCATCGGAGTATGGTGTCAGGAAAATAACCTCACACTCAACAAAACAAAGGAGATGATCGTGGACTTCAGGAAACAGCAGAGGGAGCACCCCCCTATCCATATCGACAGGACCGTAGTGGAGAGGGTAGTAAGTTTTAAGTTCCTCGGCGTACACATCGCGGACAAACTGAATTGGTCCACCCACACAGACAGCGTGGTGAAGAAGGCTGAAGAAATTTGGCTTGTCACCAAAAGCACTCACAAACTTTTAGATGCACAATCGAGAGCATCCTGTCGGGCTGTATCACCCCCTGGTACGGCAACTGCTCTGCCCACAACCGTAAGGCTCTCCAGAGGGTAGTGAGGTCTGCACAACGCATCACCGGGGGCAAACTACCTGCCCTCCAGGACACCTACACCACCCGATGTCACAGGAAGGCCATAAAGCTCATCAAGGACAACAACCACCCGAGCCACTGCCTGTTCACCCCGCTATCATCCAGAAGGCGAGGTCAGTACAGGTGCATCAAAGCAGGGACCGAGAGACTGAAAAACAGCTTCTATCTCAAGGCCATCAGACTGTTAAACAGCCACCACTAACATTGAGTGGCTGCTGCCAACATACTGACTCAACTCCAGCCACTTTAATAATGGAAAAGTGATGTAAAAAATATATCACTAGCCACTTTAAACAATGCCACTTAATATAATGTTTACATACCCTACATTACTCATCTCATATGTATATACTGTACTCTATACCATCTACTGCATCTTGCCATCTTTATGTAATACATGTAACACGAGCCACTTTAAACAATGCCACTTTTATATGTTTACATACCCTACATTACTCATCTCATATGTATATACTGTACTCTATACCATCTACTGCATCTTGCCATCTTTATGTAATACATGTAACACGAGCCACTTTAAACAATGCCACTTTTATATGTTTACTTGCCTATGCCGTTCTGTACCATCACTCATTCATGTATCTTTATGTACATATTCTTCATCCCTTTACACTTGTGTGTGTAAGGTAGTTGTTGTGAAATTATTAGGTTAGATTACTCGTTGGTTATTACTGCATTGTCGGAACTTGAAGCACAAGCATTTCGCTACACTCGCATTAACATCTGCTAACCATGTGTATGTGACAAATACAATTTGATTTAATTAGTAACTTTTTGCCTTTAGTATTTTTACAGGCACCTTGACTAAAGCAATCCTCTCTGTTAAATGCAATACCATATATTAGCTTTTCCACCTGCCCTGCTGTAATATATATCATTCTTGATTTCAGTCACCGATCACCATTGCATAGATGTACTGATACAGTAGTAGTTCTGCAGATGGTTGCAAAAGTCATAGAAAATACACCAATCCACAATGTTACATGCATACATACACACACTACCGTTCAAAAGTTTGGGGTCACTTAGAAATGTCCTTGTTTTTGAAAGAGCACTTTTTTTTGTCCATTTAAAATAACATCAAATTGATCAGAAATACGGTGTCGATGTTGTAAATGACTATTGTAGCTGGAAACGGCTGATTTTATTTGTATATTTTTAAATGGAATATCTACATAGGCGTACGTTGTTAGCTAATCCAAGCTTGTCATTTTAAAAGGCTAATTGACCATTAGAAGACCATTTTGCAAGTATGTTAGCACAGCTGAAAACTGTTGTTCTGATTTAAAGAAGCAATACAACTGGCCTTCTTTAGACTAGTTAAGTATCTGAAGCATCAGCATTTGTGGGTTCGATTACAGGCTCAAAATGTCCAGAAACAAATAACTTTCTTCTGAAACTCGTCAGTCTATTATTGTTCTGAGAAATTAAGGCTATACCATGCGAGAAATTGCCAAGAAACTGAAGATCTCGTACAACGCTGTGTACTACTCCCTTCACAGAAAAGCGCAAACTGGCTCTAACCAGAATAGAAAGAGGAATGGGAGGCCCCAGGGCACAACTGAGCAAGAAGACAAGTACATTAGAGTGTCTAGTTCGAGAAACAGACGACTCACAAGTCCTCAACTGGCAGCTTCATTAAATAGTACTCGCAAAACACCAGTCTCAATGTCAATAGTGAAGAGGTGACTCCGGGATGCTGGCCTTTTAGGCAGAGTTGCAAAGAAAAGGCCATATCTCAGACTGGCCAATAAAAATAAAGGATTAAGATGGGCAAAAGAACACAGACAGAACTCTGCCTAGAAGGCCAGCATCCCGGAGTCGTCTCTTCACTGTTGATGTTGAGACTGGTGTTTTGCGGGTACTATTTAATTTAGAAAAATGTGCTTTTCTTTCAAAAACAAGGACATTTCTAAGTGACCCCAAACGTGTGTGTGTGTGTGTGTGTATATAAATAAATACAAATGAGTATCTTGTGACTTGGCAGGAAGTCAGCAGTCTTCTAATCCCAGTTCAGTGAAGAGATCAGATCGCAGGGCTTCAGACAGAGTGGGGGTGGGTTGGGGCACAGTGTTCCAACAGTCAGATCCTAACTGGAGGGGAAGTCAGGCCCAAAACACAATCTATGTTTAACCATGATATTTATTAAGTATCCCCCACTACTCTTCCTGGGGTCCAGCAACATTAAGGCAGTTATATAGTATTTAAAATATTACATGACATTACATTTCATAACACTTTTCACAACACATTAAGTGTGTTCCCTCCGGCCACTACTCTACTACTACATATCTACAACACAAAATCCATGTGTACGTGCGTGTCTTATCATGTGTCTGTGCCTGTGCGTCTCTTCAGTCCACGCTGATCTATAAGGTGTATTTCTATCTGTTTTTTTATATCTAATTGTACTGCTTGCATCAGTTACCTGATGTGGAATAGAGTTCCATGTAGCCATGGCTCTATGCAGTTCTATGAGCCTCCCATAGTCTGCCTCTCTCACCACGCCACCAGCTGTCTGTCTCAGGATCATCTGTCAGATGCCCCATCATGCTGTATGGGTTTTATGTTTAAGAGCATGCCTTGGTGTGGCTGCCTGGGAAGGTTATCTATTTTGGATGTGCTAGTCTTCTCATTCTGTTATGGGGTGCATTCTGACTTGTGACACAGAACAAGCAGTACTGCAGTCGCCGCTCCTCCTCCCCTATCATTTCTTCTCTCATTTCTATCTTCTCTCGTCTCTCCCCTGGGCCTAGTTGTACAGTACTGTCTGTGTCTGCTGCTCCCACTGTGACTTACTGCTTAGCTGTGGTTGACTGGCTGCTCTCTGAACGAGGCCCTGGGTGTCATTTAGGCCTCCCCTCGCTGTGCTTGGTCCCGTCTGCTGCCTGGCCTACCGCCACAGCTGGTCTGCCCTGTTAGGGCTGATAGGACTGCTCCATCCGGGGGAAGTTGTGGCTTAGTACAGTTTCCCTCAGACAGAACACGCCGTATGAAGGGTTGTTTATATCATATCAACCCCCACATCTGTTCAGTGCACGGCCTCAGTGTTTTACGGTGAATAGCTTGGCCCAAAGTCCATTAAAATGCAATCAGTATATCTTATGATTTATATCCACTTTTATTTTCTAAACTCTTGAATTTAAGCTCTTGGCTCTGTCTTGGCTCGGCATCTGTTTACCTTGTTTCTGCTCTGTTTGAGACGCTGTGCCACTTCCTGTTCTTTGGGGTTATCTATTAAGCCAGAAGCAAGTTACATTGTATAATAAGAAGGTCAGCGCTGGAAAAGGTCATTACTTGTTAAAAACACTGAAATTGTTTATTTTGTAAGTGTCCTGTGTTATGCAACCTGATTACAGTGGAAGTCAGGTGCTCTGTTCTTTCTCTAACTGCAGCCGTGGCTCTGCTTCACCAAATACCAAAAAAAACAACCTTTGACCCCCAGGAGTTCTAGTCTCGGCAACATCTGTTAAATGTCTGGGAATGTTTTTTGTTCTACTTCCATTCACACACTGTCAGCGTGATTCAAAGGCACTTCAAAGATTGTCAGTTGATTTAAAGGTTGTGGGGCTGCCTGTCTGTAAAAAGCCTGTTCTAATGACAGCAGTTCACACTAGATAGAGGGCCTAGCCAGACTAGAGGCTTCCTCTGTCCTCTGACTGACCATCCCACTAACTGATCCTTGGTTTGGCCCACTGACAGCCATTACAGTATCACTCCTGTCCTGACACCATCATCACACAAACCTTGCATGTTGGTTTACCGCTTATCACTGACGACAACATTCCTCCGTTCTCGGGAACGTTTATGTAAACAGATTTGTTTTCCATATTCAAATCAAATTATATTGGTCACCTTCACATGGTTAGCAGATGTTAATGCCAGTCGAAATGCTTGTGCTTCTAGTTCCGACCATGCAATAATATCTTACAAGTAATCTAACAATTTCATAATAACTACCTTTTACACACAAGTGTAAAGGAATGAATAAGAATAAAACCCCAAATATCAAGCAATGCAGATGTGGCACGGTGGCTAGGAAAAACTCCCAGGAAAGGCTGGAACCTAGGAAGAAACCTAGACAGGAACCAGGCTCTGAGGGGTGGCCGGTGCTGGAGAGAGAGGATGGGAACAGCAGGTCCGGTTCAAGGCATGACCAGTGAAAAGATCAGGGATCCATAGCCGCAGGCAGAGCAGCAGAAACTGGATCAGCAGCACGACAAGTTAGCAACGTCTGGTGAACAGGTCAGGGTTCCATAGATGGGTTAGCTGACAACGTCATGAAAACAATGTGCGCGCTTCCATGGGGCAGAAGTCAGCGTGTTGTTGTGATTCTGGATGGACAGATTTGTTAACAAGAATGACAAGCTGCCATGTGGGGAATCGTAAATGGATAATTTCAGCTTATTGTTGATACCATGACTTGTTTTGGCTGATTTTGGGGAGGGGGGGGGGGCTTTAGAGGGATCATACCTAAGATCACACAGTACACCAGATAGGACAGACTGACCCTAGCTTCCAGGCATAAAGACTATTGCAGCATAGAAACTGGAGATTGAGACAGGGGGGGGGGGGGGACTGGCCCCGTCCAAAGTTACCCCCGGACAGGTCCAACCAAGCAGGATATAACCCCACCCACTTTGTCAAAGCACAACCCCCACACCACCAAAGGTATATCAACAGACCACTAACTTACTACCCTGAGACAAGGCAGAGTATAGCCCACAAAGGTCTCCCCCACCGCCCGAGCCTGAGGGGGCGCAAAACCAGACAGGAAGTTCACGTTAGTAACTCAACCCATTCAAGTAGGGTAGAGTGGAAAAAAGCCTAGCACAATGCACCCCATCTAGGGATGGCATGGGAGAGAGAGACGAGCAAGCCAGTGACTCAGCCCCCACAATAGAAGCAGAGAATCCCATTGGAGAGAGGGGAGCCAGCCAGGCAGAGACAGCTAGGGTGGTTTGTCACTCCAGTGCCTTGCCCTTCACCTTCTCACCCCTGGGCCAGACTACACTCAATCATAGGACCTACTGAAGAGATGAGTGTTCAGTAAAGACTTAAAGGTTGAGACAGAGTCTGCGTCTCTCACATGGATCGATAGACCGTTCCATAAAAATGGAGCTCTATAGGAGAAAGCCCTGCCTCCAGCTGTTTGCTTAGAACCTCTATGAACAATAAGGAGGCCTGTGTCTTGTGAATGTAGCGTACGTCTAGGTATGTACAACAGGACCAAATGGGTAGGAGCAAGTCCATGTATTGCATTGTAGGTTACCAGTAAAACCTTGAAATCAGCCCTAGCCTTAAAAGGAAGCCAGTATCGTTGGCTAATAACACAAAATCCAGACAAAATAATGGATATGTTTTATCTATCCTGAAGCAAGATTTAGGCCTAAATATTTAGAATATGCATGTAGGCTCAGAACGTCTGAGGCAGTTTGGTTTTCTGAATGCAGGCACTGTTAGAGACGATGGACAATGCACCCAACTATCTAACTGTAAGCTTCTTGGTTTATGCACTGAAGCCTATATACTACTTTAGTGTTTTGGCTTGGTAATGGGGAAGAAGGAAATGGACTCCGTATCTTATGTTCCCAAGCATTGGAAGATAGTAGTTACATGCCTTGGTTGTGTAACTGTAATCAACTGTATATCCTTCTGTCATGTTATTCAATCAATATTCACGGATGATGTCTTCGTGCCTCGTCATTCTATCGATCAGTCTGCACACCAGCTTTGTTTGATCCATAAAGACTTGCACTGTCATTAACCACGTTGTGATGGAAACAGGAAGTACCGGTCCAATTTTATAAATGCCTTCAGATCGTTTGTTCGTTGGGATCTTTTTGTATCTGTAAAATGAATTATGCGAGAAATGATGTTGGAAATTCCTTTTATGCGTAAATATTTATAAAATAACCATCATATTGAAGTCAATCCATGTTATGGTATGTGGTCCTCCCACTACTACTTGGGAAACCATGCAGTTTATTAGGCTACAAATGAAATAAGTTACGATGAACTTCACAGGGTGGTGAAAGCGCACTGTGATGAGATTGATGCTCCTTTCCAATAAATATTGATGAAATATTTTTATTCTGGTGACATACATGATCAGTGCTTGACTGCCATTTGACAAATATAAATATTCTCGGTCTTCTCCATAGTAAACTCATCATGTAGCCTACCCTACCCTCACTATCTGTGAGTTGTTGGCTAGAGTACATGTGCCAAGACCAGAGTAGACACATTTTCTATTTAATACAACAGTTTTTGTGACAGAATTATTAGTAGAGTTGAAAATGCCACAGAAACACATTGAACTTTCAATTTTTATTTGGTACATTAAAACTTAAGCCAAAAAAAGACATGTTTTGTGCACTACGTGATCACAAACATATTTTTATCCACAACAAGTCAGTTTGGTGGAAACACCACTGGTGGGAAATGTTCTATTCTAATAATTGCATGAAAATCTGTCGCCAATTGAATGGAAACCTAGATGGTGACTCTGAACAGGGTGGGTGTTTTATGTGTGTGTCAGCAGATTGACCTCTGTGTACTCTGCACCATTGTGCTAATTTGGGGTTTCACCCTATCAGATTCCAGCAAAAATGGTATTTTTGTTTATCTGACTTTCATTGATCTGCATGTCCAGCCCTTATATTTAACCTCACAGTCAAGTGTTTTACCATTTTCTTTTCAGGACAACCAGGGATACAAGTAGAACACTAAACTGTTGCATTCATGAGTTTTATTGACAAATGTCAATAACAAAACAACAGTAAACATGTTGTCCCCCACGAAAGATGCATTGTAAATGCCGCATCATTCACCCAAGTTTCATCAACATCTGGTCAGTGCTGTCGAGATCGCGTGTGACTAACGTACGGACAGACGGCTGGACAGAGACCGATCCAAAGTCCCCTCCCAAATTTCCTTGTTGGGGACAATAAGGTCCGCCAAATCAAAAACCTGATCAAATGAATTTATACGAATGCTGTACGTACAGAAATTGTTTGCACACTGAAATGAATATCAAACAAGTCACTGACAACTGTGTGGAGTCTGGAGTTGGACAACAACAATGTGAGCTTATTTCAGTTTTATAGACACTATGTAGACACTGTGCGGCCGGGTGGCGCAGCGGTCTAAGGCACTGCATCTCAGTGCTGGAGCCGTAACTACAGACCTTGGTTCGATTCTAGGCTGTATCACATCCGGCCCAGCATCGTTAGGGTTTGGTCGGTGTAGGCCATCATTGTAAATAAGAGTTTGTTCTTAACTGACTTGCCTTAAGTAAAGGTTACATGAAATAAATGTACTGGGATGTAGAAGAACCCTTTACCTTCTAACGACTCATGTGCAGCTTGTGAGCGTCATAGGGCAAAACAGGCTCAGCTTTTCATATATAGCTTTTTATAATTTGTAGCTCAAACCATTCAGACTCTACAGCCAGTAATATTGTATATTTTCTTCCTCCTTCCCTCTCTCCCATTAGGCCTATGTGCGGAGGTTTCCAAACTGCCCCCTGATCCCCATCTTTGTGGACAGTGAGGTGGTGAAGGAGGAGCACAGTGATGACGGAGCCACTGTGTTCATTGAGAGGCGCTGTAAGGTGGAGGCAGACGCCCCCCGGCTGTTCAAAAGGGTATCTTACCTTTTCAGCTTTAACTTTTCCCTTGAGCAGTGAAGCTACTCAAGCTAGCAATGTATAATAGTGTCTGTTTGATTCTCTTATTTTCTAATGTGAAGGCTATTAGTGATTATTTCCCCTCAGACCTGAATATCCTGGTAGGGACGTTGTGTTGATGTTGTTGTGGTACTGTCGTCCAGAGTTGATTGACCGTGGTCTACTGTGTGTGTCTAGATGGCTGGTGTGGACTACCTGTACTTCATCCATAAGAACACTCTGGACCGCAGGGAGAGGGCGCTGCACATCGAGGTCGTCAACGAGACCTTCTCCAACAGAGTCATCGTCCATGAGATCTGCAACTACACGGTGTGCCCCACAACTATAATAATCAGCGGTTACATGGGCTGCGTTTTACACAGGCAGCCTAATTATGATCATTTTTTACACTCATTGCTCTTTTGACCAATCACATCAGATCTTTGCACATGATATATTTTTCAGAGCTGATCTGATTGGTCAAAAGACTAGCAACATATAGTAGTTGTGTGTGTTTGACACTCTTTCTTAAATGTGTGAAGGCTATTAGGGATTATAATATATTAGAATTGAGCTGCCTGTGTAAACACAGACATACTCTCTATCACTGCAACAGTGTTTGTAGCCCTTTATACTCGTAACCATATATGGGTTGAAAAAGTCCGATTTGAGGACTGATAAGCGCCTATTAATGTTGTCGGAGCTCAGGCTCTGAACTTCACAGCTCAGTATGGGTTTTGAACTTGAGCACAGCACGCGACAGGAAGTTGCCCCCGTCCCTCCTGCTAATTGGACAACTTGTGCAAATGTTTAGTTGTCTGAGTGAGGAAAATGCTGTAAATTAAGAGGACTCTGTGTATTTTTAAGGATGAGACGTTGAAGATGGTAATAAATACCACTTTGATGTCGTACAAGCCAAACACCCGTGAGTCCAAATGTGCACATCACGTTTCATCATAAAACTCATGTCATTTACAGTGTCAGTGTTTATGATCACTATGTTTGATGTACAGTTACAGATGACATGGCATCATACCCTGGTTGTTCTGAACAGAATGAGACGGTGTTTGTCTCAGTGGAACACGTACGTGGATGCATGCGTGACTCTTTTCTATGTGCACCAAAATTGCCATCTCTTTCTATGAGTTACCCTGTGAAAGCCTAACACTGTAAAATTCTATTTTATAACTTATCTAGTCATGGTGGCAATAGAACAAGCTTTCAATCGATGCCCACCTGACCGAGATTGCGATTTATAATGGGACATTTTTGGATTGTGTAAGCAACAACAGTCATTGTGATGGTAGGAATGCAGGGTTGTGTTCCTTACATAACTCCTACAAGAGAGCCAAAATAAAGCACCTCATAGTTGAGGACTGTTATTTGAGTCTTAAGTGCATGGAAGTTACGTAGGGACTGCACACTGTGGAGAGGTGTGTGGTCGCTTGGAGACGTCAGTTAGCCCTCTCACTCAAACCCTTGTCACTTTTTTCCTCTTATGTTGCACCTACCCACATTTTCCAGGAATAATCTCATGTTACTGAATGTATCCAGAGTATTTTCAGATTTGATCAACAAATGTGCTGAAAATATAGTAAATGTAAAATCAACAGTGTAATGGTTGTGGCCTAACAATCTCGCCATAATCTCCAAACTGTTCCCTTTCAATTGCTACCATGCTTATGCATATGCTTCTGTAAGAAACATTTCAATGTAGCCCTATCCATATAGGCCAATTCCCAACAGTGTAAAGGGTTCATCCATTTGGCGTCTGTTTTGTGATGAGTTGTGCTTCCTCCACAGGTTCACCCAGAGAATGAGGAGTGGACGTGTTTCGAGCAGACAGCCAGTCTGGACATCAAGTCCTTCTTTGGCTTTGAGAACGCAGCCGAGAAGCTAGCCATGAAGCAATATGCCAACAGTATTAAAAAGGTGTGTTCATGTGTCAGTCTGTGAGCATGTGAGTACAGTATACATGTCAGTGTGGGGGATGGATGAGGCTATAGGATATACCATCATCATCCAGCATGCTGCTCCCCCATATAGACCCAGTGTTACATGAGCATGCTGCTCCCCCATATAGACCCAGTGTTACATGAGCATGCTGCTCCCCCATATAGACCCAGTGTTACATGAGCATGCTTGCACAGTTTATTTCCAGGCCTTCTGTGATCCAGTCTGGCAGATTTGTGTAAACTGAGTGTGTTAACCAGGATCTTCTCACATTTGCCTGTTGGGCCATATATCATGCTCAGCTTTGTCACGCAATGGGCTGTGTTCGTATGCGGCCAGGCGCGTGTCTAAACAAACCTGCAGTATTTGCCCACAGTGTTTGCTCATTGCACTAGCTACCTGTACTGTCCTTATGCAGTCATGTGTTCTGTCCTCCAGGGCAAAGAGATCATAGAGTATTACCTGAAGGAGTTGGAGGACGAGGGGGTGACCCACGTCCCCCGCTGGAGCCCCCCTCAGGCCCCCCCACCCACTGCCAGGCTCCAGCTGCCACTCACCAGTGCCCCTTCCAATGCCATCCCTGTGCCCACTGCCAAAGAGACCCCCACTGCCAGCCCCACAGATCTACCGGCTGGCTCCCCAGATGGTCAGTGTTCCGAGTCAGAATCAACACAATAATAAACACACACAATCTGAAGGATCTGTCATGGCTGAAGTCCCAATCCCATTCTACTGGCTCTGAAAGCAAACATTCTGGCCTTTCCTTGGGCTGGTAGACTGTGGTTATGCATTTGGGTATGTGTGTGAATTGACTGTCTGTGTTTCGATTGCAGACAAGTTGGATGCAGACTACATCAGGCGTTACCTAGGAGACCTGACGCCGCTGCAGGAGAGCTGTCTTATAAGACTACGCCAGTGGCTGCAGGAGACCCACAAGGGCAAGGTTGGACACGTGTATGAACACACCTAACACTCAAACTCTGACTCAAATAGCTGCAAACAAGAGCAAAACTTGAATCCAAAGAACATAGATGTAAGTAACACTCACATCCGACTCACACACACCACAACATCTGAATAAACACAGTCTCCGCTCCCTCCCTTAGATCCCTAAGGACCAGCACGTGCTGCGTTTCCTGCGGGCCCGGGACTTTAACCTGGAGAAGGCCCGGGAGATCCTGTGTCAGTCGCTCTCCTGGAGGAAGCAGCACCAGGTGGACTTCCTGCTGGACTCCTGGGAGAGACCTCAGCTGCTACACGACTACTACACCGGGGGCTGGCACCACCACGACAAAGGTAGGTTCCTCTCGGAGCAGGATAGGGTTTTAACGGCAGGGTTGTGTTCAACGGGCACAGACAGATGAAATGTGAAAGTAGTGTTCTTATTGCACAAATTCAGGAAGTACTGCACCACCAGTTTCACTGTTTTCTTCCGCTTGGTTTCTAGTGAATGTATCCCAGCTCTTATATGTATTGGTAATGACTAACTGTAATGTCTGGTTGCTTCTCTGGAAGTGACATCACTAGCTATGTTTCCATGAACTTGTCCAGTGATTATTTGTAGTTTATTTTTTTGGCATTTTACATAAAAAATAGTTTCAACAATTGCCTGCTATGATGCACTGTTTTGTGTCGATAAAAACAGCTGGATGTAATGACGTCACACCTAGAAAATTAAAAATACGATATTTAGCAAAAACCTAGTGTTGAACACAAATTTAAGTGATTGAATTGTTTTCATTATCCATTTTTGCAAATTGTGCATTAATAATAAGCCTGTATGCCCACTCCCACCGATCCGTTTCATGTCTCAGGTAGCTTGCAAAAGTCAGCATGGATAGAATGCAAGAAATGACAAACATTTCTCATGTGCCGATGTATGTCACGGACTGTGCCATAGTAAAACTTCCTCTAGCTCAGAAGTAGTTGGATGGTGAAACTTCCTCTAGCTCAGAAGTAGTTGGATGGTGAAACTTCCTCTAGCTCAGAAGTAGTTGGATGGTGAAACTTCCTCTAGCTCAGAAGTAGTTGGATGGTGAAACTTCCTCTAGCTCAGAAGTAGTTGGATGGTGAAACAACCAGAAAAGCAAAGCAATTCAGGCATTCTTGTCCTACAAAGAAACATTATTTATATAGTTGAACATTTTGATTTAGCAAGCAGTAGGCATTTAGGGTGAAATGTGGAGTGGAGCTTTATAGTTACATGATGACGTCATGACCCGCGTACCGTCAAAATGATTGGGCAATCATTATTTATTCAAAAGCACCGTTTCTATCATTTGTCACAATAAAGAATGTTGGACAAAATAAAAATCCGCACCAGATGATACAATGTTGTTGATCTTTAGAACGCTTCTCCTACAGCTGCCGTTTCCATTACACTGCCACAAGGTTTTTATATTTATATAAACTTGGGTCAATGGAAACCTGCCTACTATGTGTCAAGGGAAATCTCCCAGTCTGTGGGCATGAGTCCTGCTGTGTCAGTGTGACAGGTTAAAGGAAATATTCATAGCCTGTTATACATTAAAAAGTATTAGTAAGTTCATAGTATGTGAGTATCTTAAAACATCTTAAAAAGATGCATTCAGTATTAGTTGATAGAGGTTGATAACATTCATATAATTGTGTTAAAGTTCAAATCCGTCAAGCGTACAAAGGGTACGAATTGTGAGAGGAATGTGTAAACGTTATATCGATTACTTTTATTTTGTGGTGCCTAAAAGTGTTCATCTGTGATCTACGAAATGCTCTTAATCTATGAGCCGTTTAAGGTGTGTCTTAGTAACAGCTTGAGGAAGTTAGAGTTAAGTTTGAAGAGAGTAATATGAGCCCTGCTCGGTTGTAGCGAAGAATAGCATCGTACTGAGAGTAGCTGCCATTTTATGTCGATTGTGAATGAACATGTGCGTTGTTAATAAGATATTTTGCTGTGTTATTTGTATAATGGGTTTTCTGTTGTTTTGTAATGTGTTACTTTTGTAAAGATTGAACTAAAAGTTGAATTGAGAATACAACACCGTATCACTCTCGTGATTATTTCTCCCCTGTTTTCAGGGGCGTAACATCAGCAACTGACAGATTGCTATAGCATATGATGTGGTTAGCAGAGACGTAAAATACCTGTCCAGGCATTGTAAGATCTGGGCAGAGGAAATGACCTATTATCTCCACTTAGCTGATAGCCAATCGGACATCTAGGACCTCAGACCAGGAAATGGCCCATAGTAACCATAATAACAATAACCCCCACCTAAAAGCAAATACAGCTGGTAGTAAAATGCCTATATTTACATGAATGACTTTAATGTGAGTTGTAAATGTATATACTGTTGATGTGATTATGGTCAACACAATCTGACTCGGTTTCTCTATTGATTTACCTGAATACTCTCAGCGTCTGTTTTAATGTCATGATCATTACTGATCCTCTTGTAGCTTTAACAGTGAGGTCACGTGTTTCTGTCCTCGTCTGTCTATAGATGGATGCCCTCTGTATATTCTGCGACTCGGTCAAATGGATACCAAGGGTTTAGTACGCGCCTTGGGCGAGGAGTCCCTTCTGAGACAAGTGAGTATGACACACACACACACACACATCCAGATGCTGGGTATAAGCACACACATACATACTATTTGCAAATGCTCTCCCTTCGCCTAACCTCTCACCTCTTCACTCTCCCTCAGGTCCTCTCAATCAACGAGGAAGGTCTGAGGCGTTGTGAAGAGAACACCAGAGTCTTTGGCCGACCCATCAGGTAGCTACCATTTCACACTCACTCCTCTTATGTCTCTCATCCCTGAATACAGTATGTCCTATAACCCTCCTGTGTCTATCTGTCAGCTGCTGGACGTGCCTGGTGGACCTAGAGGGGTTAAACATGCGTCACCTGTGGCGTCCGGGGGTTAAAGCCCTGCTGAGGATCATAGAGGTGGTGGAGGCCAACTACCCAGAGACCCTGGGATGTCTGCTCATACTGAGGGCTCCACGGGTCTTCCCTGTGCTCTGGACCCTGGTAAGAGCCTTTAACATCACACATTGTAGTGTATATTACATTGTACAGTGCTTTCGCTCTCTCTCTCCAACTTGATCACATTCAGTTGTATTCAATTGCATGTGCAGAGCAAACATATGAGACGACCTTTGACCCTGAGTGTCTGTACACTGTTCTCAGGTCAGTCCATTCATTGACGAGAACACCAGGAAGAAGTTCCTGGTGTATGCTGCGAATGACTACCAGGGGCCTGGAGGTCTGGTGGACTACATCGATAGAGAGGTCATCCCTGACTTCCTGGGAGGAGACTGCCTGGTAAGTCTGTCAAACCAGAGTCTCATCTGGCTGTTGTAGACAGTACCCTTCTACATGCATATGAATTCATATTGGCTAATGCTGCTAGTACATAATATAGTTAACATTGGGTCATCTTATTAGACATTTTCCTTGTGTGTGCTGATAGAACTGGGGGCTGATTGTGTCTCTTGTGTCCTCTGTCATGTCATCTCCAGTGTGAGATCCCTGAAGGAGGTATGGTCCCCAAATCTCTGTACAGGACAGCAGAGGCGCTGGAAAGTGAGGAGCTGCGGCTGTGGACAGATACCATCTACAAGACTGCCAGTGTCTTCAAGGGGGCCCCACATGAGGTAACCTGATCTAAACAGTAACTACAGTATGTGTTTTCCAGCTTCTCAGTTGACTGCGCTTAAACAGTGGGTTAGGTTGCTCCCCCTAGTGGAGAAATACGTTATAGCAAAAAGCTATAAAAACCCATTACAGTGATTTTAACGATCATTTGTCTGTAGTTTTGTCTGACTGTGTTCACTCACTACCGATCCTTTTCCAGCTGCTGATCGAAATCTCCGAGCCCTCTTCTGTGATCACCTGGGACTTTGACGTGTGTAAAGGGGACGTCATCTTCAACATCTACCACTCCCGGAGGGCGCCCCAGCCCCCCAAGAGGGACGTCCAGGGGGCCCACGGCAGCATCGTGTCGCCAGCCACCAACAACATGCAGTTGATTGACAGATCCTGGATTCTGGGGCAAGACTACAGTATGGTGGAGACAGCACTCACCTGCAAGGAGGGAGAGAGTGTTCAGGTAAGAGACTGAAACAGCCACCGTCACATCCACAGCTGGTACAGGTGGGTCTGATGATTGGTAGTACCTCATTTGGATTTGTGTAAGTGGGTCTGTTCAATTGGTTGTGTTTCTGAACGCTTCCGAATATATGTGTTCGTGATAACATGTACAACTTTTTATTTGTATATTTTTTTTAACCTTTTTATTTAACCAGGCAAGTCAGTTAAAAACGAATTCTTATTTTACAATGACGGCCAAACCCGGCGACGCTGGGCCAATTGTATGCCCCTATGGGACTTCCAATCACGGCCGGTTGTGATACAGCCTGGAAATGAACCAGGGTCTGTAGTGACGCCTCTAGCGTCACTACAGGTGCAGTGCCCTAGACCGCTGTGCCAGCCAATCGGGAGCCCCCCAAAAATATGTTTTTGCCCAGTTTCGAACCGGGGACCTTTCGTGTGTGAGGCGAACATGATAACCACTATTTAATTTTTTTTTTTAAATAAAATTATTTCACCTTTATTTAACCAGGTAGGCTAGTTGAGAACAAGTTCTCATTTACAACTCCGACCTGGCCAAGATAAAGCAAAGCAGTTCGACACGTAGAACAACACAGAGTTACACATGGAGTAAAACAAACATACAGTCAATAATACAGTAGAAAAAGTCTATATACAGTGTAGGCAATAAATAGGCCATGGTGGCGAAGTAATTACAATATACCACTGCGGAAACTAACCACCAACCTCAGATCTGAATCCTAAGACGTGAGTGTAACAGAAACATCCACTGATGTCAATAGGAGTTCTGTGCAGTGCTCATAACTGGTCTCCATCCCTTGGCAGTGTCTCTGACCAGTGTTTCTGTTAGCTGGTAATTGCTGGTTTTGGACATATACCTAAAAGCCGACAACTAAAAACATTGCAATGCATGGACGTTGGTTCAGGTTGTCTTTCAATCCCATCACCTGTCTACTCCGGCTGTCTGTCTTCAGTTCACACTCTCACTAGCAAACCTGTAACATTTTATCAACTGGTACCGTCCCGCTAAGTTTCCGTGCCAGTGAGTCTAACAGACAAAGCTGTGTGAATACAGAGGATAAATATTCAAGTGTTTTATTACATTTTGCTGGATGAATCTCTCTAATAGACCATTTACAGAGATGTCATACAAATCCACCAAGGAGGAGAATTTAAATGAAGTCATTTAGCTTCCCTCTTCTAATCTAATGCCTGGTCCAGTAGCCAGAGGGACAGAGGGAGACATGCAAGGAGCTGACTTTCAATTTGTAGGCTATCCTTCTTCCTCCTTGCGTAGCTCAATAATCATTGCAGTCACTTCCATGTGGTGTCATTCGGCAGTGGGCAACGCCTTCAAAAGTATTTGCCTACATGTGAGGGAATTCTAATGGGTTTCTATTACATAAAGTCTGTCATTTAGATATTGAATTTACTATTAGCTATAGCCTGCCTCTGACCTTTGACCTCACCTGTTCCCTCCTCCTCTCCCCAGGGCTCCCATGTGACGCGGTGGCCCGGGTTCTACATCCTCCAATGGCGGTTCCACTGCTCCCCGGCCTGCTCTACCTCCAGCCTGCCCCGGGTGGATGACGTGCTGGCCTCCCTGCAGGTCTCCTCCCACAAGTGTAAGGTCATGTTCTACACCGAGGTGCTGGGCTCCGAAGACTTCAGGTCAGTCACCATTCACTATACTGTATAACGCAGTGTATTGTTATGGTGATGCTTAGTGTGTAGGGCTGCTGCATGTCAGTGAGTAAATGTTTTAGGCCAGCTTGTTTTTTTAGGCAGTGTGTAGTTGTGTGGGGAAAATGTATTTGTGATAATTTATAAGGGTGTTTATAAAGATTCTTAGGGAAACAGTGCTCTACGAAAAAGGTGTTTGATGGATATTTAATCTATTGTCTGTGTGTTTGTCTGTCTGTCTGTCTGTCTGTCTGTCTGTCCAGGGGCTCTATGACCAGTCTGGAATCCAGTCACAGTGGCTTCTCCCAGCTGAGTGCCGCCACCACCACCTCTAGCCAATCACAGTCCAGCTCCACCGTATCAAGGTAGCATCCAGCCAATAGGAGGTGAAGGAGTTTGAGTTTTGCTACATGGAGATCCCATTTAGGATCTAACTGACTTCTGATACTGTTGACTTCTGCCCTGTTGCCTTAAAGAAAAACCAGTGCTGTACCAACACCTGCCAATGAGGACTTAACCTTACCCAGGGGGATGAGAGAAGTGTTATGAACTGTATGGAACAAGGATAGCCTATCCTTAATGCCATGTGGTGGAACACTGGAGTTCCTAGTACTTGCATTTAAAGAACTGGAATATATTATTAAAATATACATGTACATGTTTTAATCTGTATCTATAATTAGTGACATTAAGATTGCTCTGGAAGTATAACATCTGCTATATGAGCATCTGCTGAATGAATAAATGCATATGGAGATGTCTTGCAAACCATCATCATCCTCTTTCTTTCAATACCATTATTCTTTCTTTTTTAAGGGAAGTGACAGAAATGTTTCCCATTTTATTGAAACTGAACAATAAAGCACTTCCTATTTTCAGCATTTATGTAATAATAATAACAATGATGCCTACTGTTTCAGATGGTACTGTTGAAGTTACCCTTATTCACCATAGGATGTCAGTGTGTTCATGAGGAACGGTGCTACACACAACCATACTACAGTAGCCCTTCTCCAGCCAGTGATTGTCTTACCAGCCACTCTGTCACTCCTTCCTTTGTACTCAACCTTTTAAAGTTGTGTTGCTGAAATAGAGAAAGACATAAGTTATAACTGATATGACCGATCAGCGATTTTACTGTGAGAGGTTCCTAAACCTCCATGTCTTTTCTAAAACACTATTTGACCTTGCGTCAACGAGGTGGTACAGGCTACTGGGTTGTTACATGTTTATTATTCCCTGCTCATTTAAATGCAGTATTGCGTTCCTTCGCCCACCTTGTGGTTGTGCGCGAGGCCTTGCAGTCGGCTGTGATTTCCATAAACTCATCAGATGCCTCTAGCTAAAGCCGACTAATTTATTTTTCCTTTTGTTGTTCCGTTGCCCTTGACTGTATTGTGTTATACAGTAGCTGCTGATACGTACACAATCAAATGGCTGGCGGCCGCAGTGCTTGGTTGAGAGGCGGCCTGCTTGACAGTGCTTGGTTGTTGGGCTCCCTGCTGGGTTGTCAGTGTTGGTAAAACAGGAAGTGTGCTGTCTGTTGTTACCAGGGGGATGTTAGCTGAATATTTCATTCCGCTCTAATGACCTCCTGGGACGCATGTTGTCTACAAACTCCGGCTCGGGGCCACACTTCCTCAAGTCTCATTGGCCAGTTAATTATTGAACTTTGTGCCCTTTACAGTCTAATTCCGTTTTCTTGATCGGGTAACCAGCCGCATTGAGTTGGGGTCAACCAAATCTCTCATATCCAAGCTGTCGATAAACATTAGTATTCAACTTTATTTTCCAAACACATTTACATGTACAGGAATTTAACTTGGTGAAATGGTACTGCCACAATAAACAATATACAGGCAGACAAAATAGCTTCACCTCAATGTAAGAGCACGGAGTATACAATATTCAGTTGAAGTCGGAAGTTTACATACACCATAGCCAAATACATTTAAACTCAGTTTTCACAATTCCTGACATTTAATGTAAAAAAAAAAAAAAAAAAATCCTTGTCTAAGGTCAGTTAGGATCACCACTTTATTTGAAGAATGTGAAATTTGAAGAATGTGAAAAATGTCAAAATAGAGATTTATTTGATCTTTTATTTCTTTCATCACATTCCCAGTGGGTCAGAAGTTTACATACACTCAATTAGTATTTGGTAGCATTGCCTTTAAATTATTGAACTTGGGTCAAACATTTTGGGTAGCCTTCCACAAGCTTCCCACAATAAGTTGGGTGAATTTTGACCCATTCCTCCTGACAGAGCTGGTGTAACTGAGTCAGGTTTGTAGGTCTCCTTGCTCGCACACAGTTTTTCAGTTCTGCCCACACATTTTCTATGGGATTGAGGTCAGGGCTTTTTGATGGCCACCAATACCTTGACATTGTTGTCCTTAAGCCATTTTGCCACAACTTTGGAAGTATGCTTGGGGTTGTTGTCCATTTGGAAGACCAAGCTTTAACTTCCTGACTGATGTCTTGAGATGTTGCTTCAATAAATCCACATAATTTTCCTACCTCATGATGCCATCTATTTTGTGAGCTGCAGCAAAGCCCCCCCACAACATGATGCTGCCACCCCTGTGCTTCACGGTTGGTATGGTGTTCTTCGGCTTGCAAGCATCCCCTTTTTCCTCCATACATAACAATGATCATTATGGGCGAACAGTTCTATTTTTTGTTTCATCAGACCAGAGGACATTTTTCCAAAAAGTACAATCTTTGTCCCCATGTGCAGTTGCAAACCGTAGTCTAGCTTTTTTATGGTGGTTTTGGAACAGTGTCTTCTTCCTTGCTGAGCGTCATTTCAGGTTATGTCGATATAGGACTCGTTTAACTGTAGATATAGATACGTTTGTACCTGTTTCCTCCAGCATCTTCATAAGGTCCTTTACTGTTGTTCTGGGATTGATTTGCACTTTTCGCACCAAAGTACGTTCATCTCTAGGAGACAGAACGCGTCTCCTTCCTGAGCATTATGACGGCTGCATCATCCCATGGTGTTTATACTTGCGTACTATTGTTTGTACAGATGAACGTGGTACCTTCAGGCGTTTGGAAATTGCTTCCAAGGATGAACCAGACTTGTGGAGGTCTACAATTCCCTTGATGTCAAGCAAAGAGGCAGTTTGAAATACATCCACAGGTACACCTCCAATTGACTCTAATGTCAATTAGCCTATCAGAAGCTTCTAAAGCCATGACATCATTTTCTGGAATTTTCCAAGCTGTTTAAAGGCACAGTCAACTTAGTGTATGTAAACGTCTGACCCACTGGAATTGCGATACAGTGAATTATAACTAAAATAATCTGTAAACAATTGTTGGAAAAATTACTTGTCATGCACAAAGTAGATGTCCTAAACGACTTGCCAAAACTATAGTTTGTTAACAATCAATTTGTGGAGTGGTTGAAAAATGAGTTTTAATGACTCCAACCTAAGTGTATGTAAACTTCCGACTTCAACTGTGTATATACGATATACAAGATATACAGACAAACTAGCTCCACCTCAATCTGTAAATGGCCCATCCAACTACCTACCTCTTCTCCATATTGTTTTATTGACTTTTTTGCTCTTTTGCACAACAGTATTTCCAGAATTTCTACTTGCACATCATCATCTGCACATCTATCACTCCAGTGTTAATTTGCTAAATTGTTCTTACTTTGCTACTATGGCCTATTTATTGCCTTACCTCCTTACTCCATTTGCACAAACATAGACTTTTCTATTGTGTTATTGACTGTATGTTTGTTTGTTTATTCCATGTGTAACTCTGTGTTGTTGTTTGTGTCACACTGCTTTGCTTTATCTTGGCCAAGTCGCAGTTCTAAATGTGAACTTGTTCTCAACTGGCCTACCTGGTTAAATAAATAAATGTAAGAGCACGGAGTATACAATATACAAGATATACAGACAACCTGTAGAAGCAGAGTTTACACAAATCAACATACGGTATGTGCAATCTTATGTAAGCTAAGAACTACAAGCTTCACTAAGCTACATTTTAAATGATGTATGAAGAGATGTTTACCTTTTTTATTTTTTAAATGTACTGGATGATGTGCGGTGGGAAATATCTATGAGTTTGGTGCATATGTGGATGTGTAGAGAGTACAAAGACCAATGTGCAATGTGATAGTGCATGGTACTAGGATGATAGTGCAGGGTACTAGGATGATAGTGCAGGGTACTAGGATGATAGTGCAGGCTACTAGGATGATGGAGCATGGTACTAGGATGATAGTGCAGGGTACTAGGATGATAGTGCAGGGTACTAGGATGATAGTGCAGGCTACTAGGATGATGGAGCATGGTACTAGGATGATAGTGCAGGGTACTAGGATGATAGTGCAGGGTACTAGGATGATAGTGCAGGGTACTAGGATGATGGAGCATGGTACTAGGATGATAGTGCAGGGTACTAGGATGATAGTGCAGGGTACTAGGATGATAGTGCATGGTACTAGGATGATAGCAGGGTACTAGGATGATAGTGCAGGGTACTAGGATGATAGTGCAGGGTACTAGGATGATAGTGCAGGGTACTAGGATGATAGTGCAGGGTACTAGGATGATAGTGCATGGTACTAGGATGATGGAGCAGGGTACTAGGATGATAGTGCAGGGTACTAGGATGATAGTGCATGGTACTAGGATGATAGTGCAGGGTACTAGGATGATGGTGCAGGGTACTAGGATGATAGGGCAGGGTGCTAGGTTGATAGTGCAGGGTACTAGGATGATAGTGCAGGGTACTAGGATGATAGTGCAGGGTACTAGGATGATAGTGCAGGGTACTAGGATGATGGTGCAGGGTACTAGGATGATAGGGCAGGGTGCTAGGTTGATACTAGGATGATGATAGTGCATGGTACTAGGATGATGGAGCAG
>NC_088421.1:19827265-19847364 GCF_034236695.1 Oncorhynchus nerka | reverse complement strand
GGGCCAACACAACAACGTGGTGAACTGCACTAAACAGGGAGTACATTAATTGCCTCGCTCAACCACATTTACTGGCTTTTTATTGGAAGCAATTCGCTACGAAATGTGCAGGTCCCGTCCAGGTTATAGAGAGCAAACGTCTGACTTGACAATTGATTTCTATGATGTCCTGTAAATCCAGGAGTGCTGAGGAATTACAGTAAACGGAGTCTGAGGAAATAATTGATCAGCATTAATCAATGCTTTAATCCAAAACATTTTAAGCCACAGTTAGATATACTGGATAGTACAGGAATATAATTCAGATGTGCCAAATATTGATATGCCATCGTTGTGTTAGGGTTTGGGAGCAACTACAGCTCTGTGGTTGAGCGAGCTGCTAAGCTGTTTTTCAGCCATCTGGTTGTGCTGTTTCCATTCTCATCAGCAGCTCTGTACTCTGCACTGCAGCAATGTCTGGACCGGATGTCGCCTCTCTGCTTTTCTGCACCAGACAGGAGCCCCGTGTACATCACAGCCAACCATACCCCACGTTTGTGTCTGTACAATACTGTATGTCCTCATGATCTCTCTCTCTCTCTCCATCTATCTTTTTCAGTCATCTCTAAGCCCTCAGTCTTTTCATAAGAAATGTCTTGAGCAGTGAGCCCAACAACCTCATGCATATCCTATGGGTTTCTTATTCCACGCAGTCAAACAAAGCTTTTTATCTCCACTTTATTACGCAAACATTTCTGTCTGGCTGTCAGACCCTGTTCTCTCACTCCTGTCATGTCATCCACTGCATTAATATATTGTTTTGGATCACAAACTGACTGAGTACCATTGGTGGGCATTTCAATCATTCTGAGCATGACTCAACAACAAGTTCATGGTTAGAACCATAGAATTAGGAATTAGAATAATAATAGCATTTGAATGGATCTCTATGGTTTAGATCAGTCTGTTGGATCTTCAACTGAGACAATTAGACCATGCCTGGTTAATCACAACAGAGAAAGAGAGAGGGGTGAGGGGGGTCAGTCCTTGAGTACAGTACCATCACTTTAAATTGATGGAAGTTTGTAACCTATACTTAAGCAGCAGTTTACATTATTCTTAGCAGTACTGTCAGAATTGTATCCTATAACTTGTACTTGTAAAGTGAATAGTATGACAACATGCCTTGGCGTTCCTCTCCTTTGTTCCAGCATATGCTTCAGTGTAATCTGATTGATCCTAGCGTCAGTTAGAATCAAGGGCAGCCGGGTCCGGATTAAAAGCATCTCACACTCTCAGTAGATGAAAGGGTTCAGACTGGCCCTCTGTGGCAGGGACCGGCGTACGGTGTGCTCATGCCAAGGCTGGGGATTTCCCTTACTCAACGTGATTAGAGCTAGAGAAGAAGTCTTCAACGTGGCGCATGCACAGTGACTGATGGAGTACACTACTGATCTGCAGATGTACACCTGATATATGAGAAGATTTTGATAAAAGGTTTTGGGATTGGGATATCTTCCTGGTTGACTTGAACTGTGTTGAGCTTAGTGTATTCGTCCCATTGTGTGACAACGGAGATGATAAAAAAATGGACCCCCACTGTCCTTTTCCCTCTCTCTGACTGCAGAAATGGAAATGATCCATTGTGGCTTTAAATGCTCACAGTCCTCACTCAATTCTGTACTGATTGCCTGCACAGAACAATAAAAATTCATTATGTTCTTTGCCTCAGGTGAGTGTTGGAAATTTGCAGAATTTCATTGTAATGTTCCTGAGGGCTGCCGTGCTAAATTGTAATTTCAGTTTGAATAGTTTCCCCAGACCTATGAGGCTTGCCTTGTGCAGAGCAATAGAAAGGAGCAGTTACCCGTGTTATTATCTAGCCCAGCCCCATTACACTAAGGTTGTGTCCTGATCTGGGTGCTTCCACCTCAGTTCTTTGTGTTCAAGACATTCAATGACTACATGTTGCTGTGTAACTACGTCAGTTCACTGCTAACAACCTGTCTCGTTTAAACATTTGATTTGAAGATTCAGATATGAATCCAATCAGTTTGTTGCTCACTGAAAATCAAAGGTTACACTTTGTTTTAAGGGTCCGTAATAAACCATTTATAAGGCATTTACCAACAGTTTGCTCACCATTTATTATTCATTACTCCTGCAAAAAAAGTTAGTAAGGTACTTCACAACTGTATATATATTTCCTTAAATATCCTATGTTGTGTGCTTATTCCTTGACCAGGTGCTGCTGGAATGTCTACCAATAGCATGCCCATCTTTTTGTGAGAAATGTTCACTCAATACATTTATAAAGTATTAATAAAGCATAAACAGCGCTCACTTTAGATTAGGGGCTGCAAAAATACTTTACTAATGATTAGTCAATTGTTTATAAATATGTGAGTAATGGTTAATAAATGGTTAACACACACTTTATACATGCCATATAAATGGTTTATTACGGACCCTTAAAATAAAGTCTCACTAAATCAATGATGTTATTGAGGTGTCTGTTCCGATCTGAACCCTCCAAGCTGGAGCCCCATCTCTCCCCCTGCTGTCGTTGCAGTTGTCCGAATGACACACGTTCAGTCTGCTTAACAACAAGTGCTCGGATTGCTGGTTTCATGCCATGCACTGTCATCTGTTTGAATTAGTTAAGTATGGTTTTTTGTTGCCATTATACCACAGGATCTCATAGCAGCGTGTGTGAGTCTAGGTTGCGGTTCCTGCGGTATATTTGATCTGTACATGTGCCAGCACCGGTAACACAAGCCTCCCTCTTATGGGCGAGTGAAGTGAGTTCGGAAAAGCTGAAAGTTTCTCTCTCTCTCTCTCTTAGAAATAGTATTCACATACAAACTTTATATGTCCAAAGTCAGAATCAAATAGTATTCCAAAAAATATCATGGTCACTGTGGTAGAACTTTTATTTTGATTGTCGATTTTTTTCCTGCATTTATCAAAAGTCCCATCAGTAGCCTGATTTCAGATGTGTCCATGTAAACAATAATATTAGGGAAATTGTTATTCTTCCAAGCATGCAACATTTTTAAACAAACTAATATATGAATGTGACTATCCACAATAATTGTATTATTGTGTGCATCTAACCGTGCTCAGTGTGTCAAAGGGGAGTGTAGGCACGAGTGTCCAAGGGGAGTGTAGGCACGAGTGTCCAAGGGGAGTGTAGGCACGAGTGTCCAAGGGGAGTGTAGGCACGAGTGTCCAAGGGGAGTGTAGGCACGAGTGTCCAAGGGGAGTGTAGGTACGAGTGTGCACATATGAATCATACTTAGTCAAGCATGAGCCATGATTGGCGCCTTATGTGGGAATCATAGGTGCAATCTACTGATAAGATGTGACGGATGTTAGAATTGATCAGGCAAGGGTCTGTATTCTCTATACTTACATTAGGCTTCCTATCTATGTTAGCCCTGTATTGTTTATTTGTGGCTCCCACCTCACACCTATAGACTGAAGACCATGTGCCAAATGTACAGATGTTTAACAGATACTTTACCAAGGTCTGGATAAGAAACAATAGGCATATTGTTTTTGTGTTGAGGATAGTGAACTGCCTTTTTAATACCTGAATCAATCAAAGCCATGCTCTCTCTGCTGTAAATCCTTTTTTATGAGCTACAATCAATTCGCTATTAATAAAACAATCAGTGGCGCCCATGTTTGCTGCCCTCCCTCTGAATCCTGCCAGCCTATCAAGTCTATAACGTGGTAATACCTGCTGGAGTTATTGTTTTCTTCTCCTGTCTTGCTAACCTGCGAGCCAAGCTGTGCTTCCCAGCTGGCGGGGAAGTTTTTTTTTAGTGACAGACAGAGCGGGGGAAGGTGATTTATGGGTTTTGCTCCAATTGCACAGCAATGCAAGCGGGCACCTGGGCGAGTCTGGGAATGAGGGTCAGTGGGGTGAGGCTGGGACGACAGTTTGAGGGCAGTGCCCAGCTCACTCTTCCTCACACTGGCTGACTGACTGCCTAACTGACTGAAAGCCTGACTAATGGGAGGTCTAAGTACCAAACTCTACCTGCCTGCTGTGTTGTTTGGTCTCACAGCTACACTCTTAGAAAAACAGGTTCCAAAAGTGTTATTTAGTTCTAGGAAGAACCCTTTTTGGTATCCATGTAGAACCCTCTGTAGAAAGGGTTATACCTGGAACCAAAAGAGGTTCTTCAAAGTGTTCTATGGGGACAGCTGAAAGAACCCTTTAAGGTTCTAGATAACAGTACACTCTTAGAAAAAAGGTGCTAAGGTTACAACTCTGGGAATAACTGGCCTTGCAGATAAGCCTCTGTTCCATCCACACTGGTTAACTGATGTTACTTTGACCTCTCCAACTATTGGTCCAGGGCTGACCAGTGCATGTGAGGGGTGGAGACCGCTTTATATCAATGGATGAAGGGGGACTTAATATGAATGACTTGTCAAGGGTATAGAGTGGCATGTAAAGTCTGGGTTTGAACTCTAACCTGTCCTAGCATTGTTAATACACCATCTGTGTTTGAACTGAGCTCCATCATAGCAGTTGCTATTTGTTTGGTATAGATTATTACAGAATATTATTCCTGCTCTGTTCTCACTTTTGTTGATATCAAAAACAAGACTAATGGAAGAAAATGTATGACTGCTCTCATACAGTATATGCTTGTTCATCATGATTATTTATAAGCTGTGCTTGCTGTTTGTTTGATTAGTTGTTGTTCAAACCCGTGATGAACTCAGCATTTTCATTACATTAGGGCTTTTCCCAGAAACACTTTCAGCATTTCAATGTGGGTCAGTTGAGTGTTTTCATTTCACCCATTGAGGGCTGAGGCGTAGCCTATAAAACACATCACCCTCTCTATGAGGTGTGGAACCAGGTGTCTTTCAGCACTATTACACAGTAAATAGCCTTCTGAGGAGAAGGTGGTGTTTTATTGACTTGGGAGCCATCTCATGTTTTCCTACACAGTATCCTGCTGCCATATTATCCCAAGGATCAATATTGCACCTCCAACCTGCCAGGCAAAGAAAGCATCACTCTGCTCAGCACAGTGTGTGGAAACACATCCAGTTCTACTCCTCTATATGCAAGTAATTGGCCAGATGTCTTCTTTGTATGGGCAGATCCTACTGGGTGGAGTAGTGTTAAGGCTGCGTGGTGTTGGGAGGAAGAGGACAGGGAGAAGATAGACATCCTGGGTTGTTTTTGATTGTTCTACTGATCCACCATTGCTACGTCCTCAGCTCTGGCTGCATTATCTGCAAAACTATAATGGCATTAGTAGTGGGAACAGGATGGCAGGATGGTGGAGTGTAAATGGGATGGTTGATTAAAATACCCAGGCCAGCCATGAGAGATGTACAGGGTAGCTGAGGACAACGGTAGAAGGTCGGGAAGGATTCACGGAGTAGGGTTGTAAATAGGAGAGAATATTACCAGAATTTATCTGAACATTTACTGGAAACTATTACGGGAAATGATCTATTTAAGCAATAATACATGAGAGGCCATGTGTTATGACATTTTACCATGATAAAAATGTCATAACACATGGACTCGAGTGTATTATTGCTTTTATACAATGAGCTACCAGCATTAAAATCAACATTATTTCCCAAACTATCCATTTTTCAACAAAAGGTGATTCTACATTTACTAACTCTTCTTCTTGTTTCATTTCTTTAATATCCTCCTCTTCTTGTTGGCACCATTCATTAAACGTTAGTGGATAATAAAAAATAAAAACTTTAATCATCCATGGCGAGTTACAGGTGCTAAGACTACATTTACATTACATTTAAGTCATTTAGCAGACGCTCTTATCCAGAGCAACTTACAAAATGTTTTCTTTGTGTGTTTGTGTGTGTGCATGCATGCATGTGTGCGTACGAGCGTGTATCGTATGTTTGCATTTGAAAGAGACGGACGTGAGGGTGTTGTTTACAGAAGACCAAAGCATAAATGAACTTATACAGTGTACATTTAGCTTTTGGACATGTTTGATGTTTATCACAAACCAGAGATGGAAGCATTGATGTTTTCAGCACTTGTAAGTATGAGGGACTGGGCTTTTGAGTAGTTTACAGATGAAGGCTGCTGTCGCCGCCCCCTCCCTCCCCCTCGGCTGCATTGTCGGAGCCTTTGTGAATAGCATTGCGTCAGAATCTTCAGTGACAAAAAGAACAACGGCAAAGATCTGAAGTACATGAGATGGAATACCAATATGAGACGAGGAGGGGGAGGACAGGGCTGCACACTGAGAGGTGAAGAAATAGAGATCCAAGGCCTCTAAAGGCATTAGAATATCATATGCATATCTGTAACTAAATTGCCACAATAATGGCAGATATGTTATTACAATGGCGCGACAATGTTCAGCCATTCTATTAATGAATGTGGAGCTAAAATCCATCATGCTAAGTGTAGCTACGATGGTTCCCTTTTGTCTATTATGATGAGTGCTTCCATCACATCCGAAAAGATTGTGATTTGTGTATTGTCAAAGGGAAAACTGTGTGTGTGTGAATGGGAGGGATCTTTGTTCATTTCCATTCATGTACTGTATGTGTGAACGTGTATATTGTATATACAGGGTCCATGAGGAGCAATCTGTGTTATTTTGTTTCCAGGCGCAGTACCTTCTGGTAGAGATTAGGCTGTACTCTGCTCTGGGACTCTGGGATCTCTATCAAACCTCTCTCTGTGCTGAGGACCAGATGCTTTGTGTGTGCTCTGCTCCACCCAGATGACATCGCATGATTGTAGCACAACTTTGTACCCTCTGCGGACACACTCGCACACACCACACCTCCCTCTCTACATGTCTGGAGCCACCTGTCTCATCCACCTGACACAAACAGATGCGTCTCTGCGATGTAAACAGAATGCTTTGGATTACCTTTGCTGTCTTCCAGGTATATAAGAGAGTCAAACCTCCCTTACAGAACACTGTGCTGGCAGCTGACAATTATGTAGATAACACCAGCATATGTGATTTATGATAAACAGGTAAATACTCAGTTCTTGACTTGGGCAGGAGCTCACTGGAGCTGAGTATCGGCACCTCTTTCAGTCAAAGTAAATAGTCCTTATCTATTTGCGTTTTGAAAAATATTGTATCATCGGACAGGATCTCCCTTACCTGTGTCTTACATTTTACTCTCACCAGGGTAGCTGCAGTATGTATTTGCCTTGCTTTTCAAACCAAGAAACACCACCAATTCTAATGTTTTGTAAATGGGTTAATGACTGGATAGAAAGTCAGTGGGCATTAGAAACATTAGCGATTGGAACTGATAGTTACCCTGACTTTGCTGAGGAGTCCAGTGACATTAACTTAAAATCCCTCCCATTAGAGGAACAATCCTCTGTGGTTATTAATGGCTACCGTCTGAGGTATGGCAGGGTTCATGCTGAGCTGTTGTATTGCCTGTAGTTACTAATGATGGTGGAAGTATGGTCATTGAATGTAGTGAACATACACCAGTGTTTTGATTTGTTATCCTTCAGTCTATTATAGTCTGAAGAAATAGCAGATTGTTATGTGGCAAAGAAAGGCTCTTAATTCAATGGTGTTGTATGATGCCATGTTTTACAAAGTATGTGGACTGGTGAACTCTCAAGGGTTCTCTTTGACATGTTAGTAACACTTGACTGGTTCAGGTGCCTTACAGGTCAGTGCATAAATAATAATTTACAAAACAATCATTTACAAAACAACTCAGTAGATTTCATACGTACCCTACCCTAGGCTTGCCCACATCTTTGGCCAGGCCAGGCCATGGGTTGTGTTGCCAGCTCTGATCTTTAAATATCCCCCACTTTGGGAAGAATCATCACTTCACTCTTCTTCCAGTCAGTGAAGCTGGCCACAAATGGCACCCAGACAGGCTTTGTCACCCAGGCCATTACTCAGAGTCTGAATGGCAGAACAGAGAGGGGGCTGACTGATGCCAGGGGATCAGAGTCACACAGACATAACGATGAACAAACACCACGACGAGGCACCAGGAACACATTCACGCTCTGCAATCATCTTTATGTATCAGTAACCAGCCTCCACTCAGAAGGCCTCCCACATGTGCCATTACCCACAGCTAGTTTACCCTACACAACACAGTAGCCTGGTTCAAGGGAAAAATAACACCATCTATTACATTTGTAAGGAAAACAGCATGTGTACCCTTTCTTTCCTACAAGGTGCAGTATGAGTCACCCGTGAGTTAAAGGCACTGGACTCATGCTATTCCTCTACCAATGACATCCATGGTTTAACATACATGTATCTAGGTGTGTGCGTGCGTGCGTGTCTGCATGTGTCTGAGTGTGATTGCACAAGTAACGTCTAGTGGGCGTCGGTATGATTCATTTGTTAGAGCACTACTCCCATTTGTTTTGTGAAGAGAAGAATAACATGAGTGAATACACGGTAGAATGGCTTTGATTGATGAGGAGCGCCATGAAATGTTTATCAAGCAAGGATATGTTACCTTGGACAGTACTCTCATATGGTCCCACTTCTGAAAACAAGAGCTCAGCAGAGAGGACTACAATGACTATTGCATCTGACAGTGTGTCATGTTTAACATACAGTACTGCTGTCCGTCTCTGGATCACACAGCCTTTCCTCGTTAACTTTGCCTGCCATCACATGCCAGCAAAGTTACTTCACCTTAACTTGTAAGAGTTGTCTTGAATTAAGGGTTGGGAGAAAATGGCAGAGAGAAAGTATGAACATTCTGCAAGTACAGTCTAACTTAGAGAGGTGTTACTGATTCATGCAATTCCTCACATACTTTTATTTTACTGTAGCTCAAGCCGTCTGCCCTCCATGTCCTCTCAGTGACAGATGTCTGTTTTCTAGACGAGCTAGAAGTTAACCCTAAACAACTCCCTGTCAGGCTGGCATAGAGTGGTGAGGTGGAGGAAGTAATTCAGCCATTCATTATAGCCATTGGCACTCTGTAGAATTGCTATTTTCTATAGTTCTCTCATGTCAATGAACTCATGACATTCCTGGATTGCTCATTATATTAATAAAGTCAGATTTAATCAACAAAAAGTTAAGGGTACAAGACTGTAGATATCTGGCTGTGTTGGCAAAATCACTTCATATCCCATGGAGCCAAGTAGGGAGAGGGATGCTTGTATCTCAGTATGTATCTCAGTCAGCTAACCCTACGCCAATGATGCCGGTGGATCGCAAAACTGTACTTGGATCCACGTTAACAATGATATCCTTCCCCACCATTGTCTTACGACACAACAGATAGTCTCAAACCAGTCATGACTATTCCACAAATCAATAAATCAAGTCTCTTTCCAGCTAATTTCTTTGTTACTTGATCCTATAACTAGCAAATGAGTTTAAGTGGAAGGTACAGTATCTATGAAGTTTGGCAATGAAAACTACCGTAGTTCAGCTAGTTTAGCCAGGGAAAACAAGCTTGGGACAGGATATAGCTGGGTGCACATGCACACCCAGGCTAATTCAGGACACAGATTGTAGTTTTTATTCACTGATATTCAGAGCAGGCTGCGAAAGGTTTGATTAAAACCATTCAGAGACTGAAACATATACTGCAGATGGCAAATATTTAAGGAGAGCAAATTGATATACACATCAGCTGTAACTGTCAATAGTAAAACAAAGCTTAAAATGATGTTTGAGTGAACCTGAATCCAGAAAATGTACGGTGAAGTCTCTTCCAGAAATGGTAGACTCCTCACCACTCCAGTCAGGAGTGAGAGGTCAGGTTCTGGGAATAGTTCTCTGTAGTCCAAACTAAGTGAGGGGAGAAGCTCTTTTAATTACCAGGCCTGCCATATTCCATTTTCAAGGTCAAACACTCTCCCCCAAACAGGCACCTGGGGAGCACAGTCCCGCCTCCATCTCTGCAAAATGAGTTTTCCCCTCAGCAGAGCATTATCAATATTAAAGCAGCAGAGGCCCTCTAAAGGCTAGATATGTCAGGCATGCTGCAGCAGGTAAATGTTTATGTGGGGTCATGATATTTTTGTGCCTTCCTTCAAAATTGGTTACTAGGATTTGGAGGGAAAATGTTTGCTCTTCTTCGACTGCATTTGCTGATGTCAGCACAAACTTTTGCCATTTGTGATTGCTTTGTCTGTTTGTGAGCCAGCGAAGTCCAGTTTAAAGTAATTCACTGAGTTTGATCCTATGTCTTTGCAACTTGCTCTACTAGAGCATATAATGCAAATAGATTCAAATGGAACCATTTCTTCAAAATAATTATTTAGTTTTGTGTATATTTCAGTCTCTGAATTGAAAGCTGACCTAGGTAGTCAAGGTTGGTGGAGCATGTCAGGCTTTTCCCACGGTGAAATAATTATGAAAGAATCAAATAACGTTAACAATAATCCCTGTGTTAGTGTTAAATTGTGGCATCGCAGGCACCACGAGACAATAACATAACTACAGAGTGAGTCACGCCATAAGGGATTAAATGGGCCTCTGACCCAGCCCATAGGGCTCACCTTGTGTGGAATAGAGCGCTGCATTGGTCTTACTGGGCCTGTATCAAAGCCTGGTTATCTGTCATAAGACCACCGGCTAAAGCAGTCTCTCTCTATAAACCCACTATTAGTTAAAAGCTTTAAACGGTTTTCAATGTTCACAGTTTACTTTGTAAAGCCTGTAAGGATACACTTTCCATGATAACACTGACCCATTCGAGGCCTTTCATATATGTTTATGTCATTTCGATATCAAATTATTGTAGCCATTGTGGGATTATCAAAACAGCTACCTACATCCATAGAAATTGGAACGGCCGTTGCTGACCTGTTTTTTCATGAATTTTTGATTTATGAGCTGGAGATTAGAACAGTCACGACACAATTTAGCACTGAGCTGTGGAGGGGCTGGGGTTAGGACACTTGTTAGTGTGTTGCACACATCTAAGAAAGTGAATTGCAATGGATTGTCCTCATTTACAGTTGGTGTGGGTTGAAAATATTTTTCTCTGTGAGGCAGGGAAGAATGATATTTACCACAATGAGAGAGAGATTGGTTTCATACCAGGCCTTTGTTTGATCTTACTGAAATTGAATAACAGCTCTCTGAATTTCCGTCTCGATACAGCAAACACGCTGCATGACAGCATAAAAAAAGAGTTGTTTAAATTAGTATTTTCTCCATCAAATCTGATAAACGTGTTGATATTATGCACTAAAGTGGGATCAAGATAGGAGGGTGTTCAGAACTTTGACCTTGAATAAACAACACCGAGTCACTCAAAACAAAACAAAATGTTTAATTGTGATTGTGGGACCACAGAGACTCATTTTAGAGCTGCCCTTTCAGCACCTCCACAGGACCATGGACAGCAATGAGTGTCAAGGCTGTCCTTCAGCACCTGCCTAGGCAGGGCTATGGACAGATCCTCAGTACTTGTGGTGCCTATTATTTCTTCACAGGTCTTGCTGGAGCTGGTTTATTTACCTATTCAGAATCTACATTATAAATGCAATGAAGCAAAACTAGTTCTCCTCAAAAGGACTGAACTTTTCAACGAGTGATAGATGTAATTTTATATCAAGTAGTAAGTTCTATGAAATTCTAAAGTAGAGTATGTTTTGAAAACAAAAGTCTCAAATACTGCACCTGTCCTTACATCTACTATACATAACTTGGTAAAAGGCCACAGGGATGTCAGTTCTGTAACATCAATAAGGAATTAGTTCACTCTGTCCAAAATGAAATAATCTGGTTTGTTTTGCTTCTTCTCTACAATTACCTTGGATTTGCATTTTTATGGCACTGTCTCCCACTTTCAAGTCCAGTATTTCTTCACAGTTTGACTCTCACAATAAATCTGTGGGGGAATGTGTTGTCTCGCTGTAAATAGATTTACTCTATCATAAATTGTTTGTAGTGTATGTAGCCTGATATTGTAAACAAACTCTACAATACAAGATAGCAGTTTAATGGAACATTTTCCCATGTATTCAGTTATTGTCCTGTTGTAACATAGTTATGTTATGTTTTCACCAGACTGGTTGGTTGAGAAAGTGACCTTGGATTAGGAGCCGGTCCCTATGGTGACCTGGGGTGAGAGCCACGTCCTGGGATTATTGCTGTGTCACACCACTCCTCTGCCTGTGTCATACCAGGGATTATTCAATATCACTGTGCCAGGTTTTAGGACCTGCGCAGGGTTGATGTCAAATGTGTTTTGAATGTGCTCTAGTTCAATGATCATATGTAATCATTTCAGACGTAACACAAATGGGTCACTCATTCATTGTAAAAGCCTCTTTAATAAAGATACTAAATTGTATCATTACATTTATTTAACATTACTTTTAGAAAGAGGCTTAATAGACAACCAGCATGTTTTCAGTGCCAGCCTTCGTGCCACTCTCCCCGTCTTCCACAGCAGCCATGTGAGCATCTCTAAGCTGTGTTTAATAGTTTGGGTCTCTGACACCCTCAGCATCTGTCTCATCAGCAGCTCAGCTCTCAGCAGCCTTCATCAGCTTTGTCACTATTCCTCTGGTGGGCTAAGACTGACAGTCAAGTCCCTCTCAGAAGCAAGAGGCTGTCCAAGAGCCTGGCTTCTGTAGAGCAGTAGTGCTGACTGAGATCAGACAGAGATCAATCTGTTTTAGGCCACATGCTTTTGACTGGAGATTTTGTGTTGTCACTGCAAACACATTCTTTGTGCATTATGAGAACACTGTTTACTCCGGGGTTCCTACTGGGCACCATCCCTAGAAAGGCTGTTCATATGTATTCAGCTCACTTTTTGACTTGAAAGGCACATCTTTCGAATTTGACTCACCTTGACCTGCCGTAGCCTACTGAACTTTGATTCTACTGGAGTTTGTTTTCCCCATTTAAACACAGTACACGCTTCCTGCACTCTTGACCTGATCTTGTCTGTTAACACTTATAAGATCTGATCACAATCAGATCACAATGCGTCTTTTAATGATCTACACCTGTCTAAAAATGTTGGTACAATCAGAATGTGGACAAGATCAGAACATAGGACGCATGTTAGAACCAGGTATAAACGGGGCTTATGTATCTTAGTCAGGAGCCAAATGTTTTGCTACATGATGTGTCTGTGATGACTCACACCACCAGGACTGTGGGGCAGAACTGGTACTTGTACTCTGCTGAGGTCATCCCTGTGCTGGTTTGCATTGTTTAGCAAGGTACAGTATGACTGCTCCATATTTCTGTAATGGAGTTGCTGTGGAGTCTCTCAGTTGGATTTGGCCCGGTGGCTCCAGACCCGGCCTCCAGATGATTGATGTCTCTCTTGGTTGGTGCGAAGCTCTGGTTCTGGCTCCGGAGAGATTTAATATGTTCTGTGTCTATCCAGGGTATTGCTGTCAGAGCTGGGTGGTGTTTGGATAGATACTAAAGGCCATTTTCCTGGATCATTAGTCCAGAGTGTGTTCTCTCCATCCACCTGTGTCAGAGACTATGCCTAATTGCACTGATTTTTTGCTCCATGCAGTACTGCAGAGAAACACACAGGGGCTTCGGCCTGTACTCAATAGAAACCTAACTTTATTGACATTTCCTTGACAATGACAATTGCTCTAGAAAGATGGCCCTATGAGAGTCACTGATGA
This sequence comes from Oncorhynchus nerka, assembly GCF_034236695.1. Classification (NCBI taxonomy): domain Eukaryota; kingdom Metazoa; phylum Chordata; class Actinopteri; order Salmoniformes; family Salmonidae; genus Oncorhynchus; species Oncorhynchus nerka. The sequence continues at coordinate 19,833,767 of NC_088421.1, read as the reverse complement.
AAAGGGCATGTAGTTGTTCAAGTCTCCTATTTCCCATGTGCCACAGGGAGGCTGATAAATTTGAATGGGGATGAGGAGTTGTACATTATTATTCCGTGGTCCAACAACCCAAGCCTGTTTCATTCTTTACCAACCCATGTCACAGTCCTCTCTCTCATCTGTCCTGTATGCTCTTAAGAGAGGCACAGTTAGCCGCTGCCATCCTTCTTCCTCTCCTCTCCTTCCACCCTTGTCACAGGTCCCCCAGCGCTGCTCGGCGATGATGTCTACAGGCTTCACAAGCAGTTATCCTGTCTTTATTGCTTAAATGGCTGTGACACAGATAGTGTCTCACGCTCTAGCCCAGTCCCAGTGTCTAACCACCAAAGTAATTAAGTCTTCTAATGAATCATCCACTGGACTCACACACCAATCATCTGCACTCTGACACACTAGACACCACACACACACACACACACACACAATCATCTGCACTCTGACACACTAGACACCACACACACACACCAATCATCTGCACTCTGACACACTAGATACCACACACACCATTCATCTCACATAATTGTGCAGATTAAATGTGTGTTCATTCACTTACAAGATGGTTTTCAATGTGTTTTTGTATATTTGAGTGAATGTTAGTGATTCAGTCTTCTGTATAGAAAATCAGTAATGGGGTTTTGTTTAGAGACGACTAACGTCTGGATGATGTTTCTTTGCTGACCAAAAATACATATCCCAAGGACAATGACTGGAGTGTACTGTACTCACACAGAATCACACAGACGTTATTTGAGTGACACTGTTACAATAGGAAGGACAGACAATGACACTTCTCCTTGTCTGACTCCTCCAGTAGCCAAACATACCATCACTCAATGACATTTCCTCCAAGGACCCTGGGACTAAACATCTCTCTCTGCAATTGGATCCTGGACTTCCTGACGGGACGCCCCCAGGTGGTAAGGGTAGGCAACAACACGTCTGCCACTCTGATCCTCAACACTGGGGCCCCTCAGGAGACTGAAAAGATTTGGCAAGGGTCCCTAGATCCTCAAAGCTGCAGCACTGAGAGCATTCTGAACGGTTGCATCACTGCGTGGTATGGCAACTGCTCAGCATCTGACCCGCTACTCACTGTTTATTATCAGCCCTACCAACATGTACAAATGACCTGGACTAACCTGTACCCCCAGACATTGACTCGGTGCCGGTACCCCCTGTATATAGTCTCGTTATTGTCATTTTATAGTTTTACTTTTTTATTATTTTAGTTTATTTGTTAAATATTTTCTTCTTGAACTGCACTGTTGGTTAAGGGCTTGTAAGCATTTCACGGTAGGGTCTACACCTGTTGTATTCGGCGCATGTGACGAATAAAGTTTGATTTGATGTTACCCAGTATTCTTCCCCAATGAGCTAACCTGGGGTCATTTCTAGTGATGCCAGTCCTTCTTCATTAGAGGCATTAATTGGCAGCTGATTATCTCTGTGGTGTCTTAATGGCTGCAGCAGCCCATTAGTAACATGATCATCCTGGCTCCCACTGAACTGCCAATTAGATGGACATGACATAGTCTAGTTACACTCGAATGGATCACTTCATCCAGGCTCTCAATAGCTACCCACACACAGTAAATGGTCTAAGTTAAGAAATGGGACCAGGCAGTCACCATGTCCTCAAGCCTATAGACCGATCAAGACACCCCTGTCCAGTGTGTCCACATTGTCTTGGAATGCATATAGCATCATCACTGTATACATTCCTGTCCAGTGTGTCCACATTGTCTTGGAATTCATATAGCATCACCACTGTATATATTCCTGTCCAGTGTGTCCACATTGTCTTGGAATGCATATAGCATCACCACTGTATATATTCCTGTCCAGTGTGTCCACATTGTCTTAGAATTCATATAGCATCACCACTGTATACATCCCTGTCCAGTGTGTCCACACTGTCTTGGAATGCATATAGTATAATCACTGTAAACATCATGTCGGTGCTGTAGGCTCACCTGCTGTATCTGCTGGTGTTCCATGTGTCCATGCTGCCAGAGACTCTCTACCATTGCAATCCCATAATGAGCAGCCATGTTGTTCTATTGACTGTAGAAAGAGGAGGCAGAATGACAGTGGAGGAAAGGAGCAGTGTGTGAGGGAATGCAGCCAGGAGATGTAGAGGGTGGGAGGGGGGATTGACAAGGGGAGATGGAATCAATGTGTCTGTGAGGAGCTGCAGGTACACTCACATTCACTCTCTTTCTCACACACACTTCCTTTCTAACACACACACACACACACAACTCTCATTAGCTGTGTTACAGTGAGTCAGTGTGTGTGCCTGTCCAGAGCTGCAGAGACTGTTCAGGGACAGAGGGGACATTGTTAAAATAATTTTCCATTCCAGCAAAGCACACCATTGTATGTCATATAATGGTCTCCACATAGCGTGACAAAAAAAGTATGCTGACTTGGGAAGTTAGTAATGAGACTTTGCAGAGCCATCCAGTGTCCCAAGGCTAGGATCATAAGTGGCCTAAATTAACTCTGGTGGTGACAGTCTTGCCCCCTGACCCTTTGGAGCAGTGGGATCACTGAGGTCTGTGACTGCAGGGGTCAGCTCTGGGTCTGTGACTGCAGGGGCCTGCTGTGGGCCAGCTCTGGGTCTGTGACTCCAGGGGCCAGCTCTGGGTCTGTGACTGCAGGGTCCAGCTCTGGGTCTGTGACTGCAGGGTCCAGCTCTGGGTCTGTGACTGCAGGGGCCTGCTCTGGGTCTGTGACTGCAGGGGCCTGCTCTGTGCCAGCTCTGGGTCTGTGACTACAGGGGCCTGCTCTGGGTCTGTGACTGCAGGGGCCAGCTCTGGGTCTGTGACTGCAGGGGCCTGCTGTGGGCCAGCTCTGGGTCTGACTCCAGGGGCCAGCTCTGGGTCTGTGACTGCAGGGTCCAGCTCTGGGCCTGTGACTGCAGGGGCCTACTCTGGGTCTGTGACTACAGGGGCCTGCTCTGGGCCAGCTCTGGGTCTGTGGGAGTCAGTGTTGATCACTGTGTTCTGCTAATTCCCATCAGAAGAAAGAGATGTCACCAGGCCAGGAGCCAAGTGCTAAGCAGGGCCACCATCTCTGTCTCATAAGGCCAGGTGTCCTTGACCCTGATATGGCCTGTGGCGTGCTGCTGGATCACACTGTGTGCATAGGGTTAGGGGAAAAGGGAAACACTATTATTCAGTCACTTCTACTCTTATCTTCCTATTGACGTAGATCACTTCAGGACTGCCGTAAACTATAAAACTGTTATATAACTTTTTTAAATGTATTTTTAGTTCATGTAAATTTGACTGTTTTCACGTCCACTTCAGTAGCATGGGGGGGGGGGGGGTGTATGATTCTCTGAGGACATGGATTATTCATAGAGGAGAGACGGTGATGACGGTGTCTGTGTGTGTCTCAGACTGCCAATGATGATGCCGGTTGCGTCAAGTCACCCGAAAAGGCAGTTGTGCGCACAGAGTTCAGAGAAGTGAAGTATCACTCGGTGGATGTTTGTGGTGCATATGAATATTTTGGAAACATCAGTCAGCTTCTTGGAACTTTGTAATCTCTCAATGATTGCATTACTCTCACCGTTCAAAAATAAGCACCAGGCTTTCAGCAGAAGATGAGGAAACTCATCTAAAAATAATTACATGATGAAACTCATCGAAAATATATCCCTGTGTTATTAAGATTTACAATTATATCCTTTAGACAGTCATGGTTACCCAACAGTACATATGCCGCAATCTCCTGTGGTTTGTGATTCAGAATGGTTATACATTACTCTTTCACTTTACAGATAAGAATGTCTCAAGGTAGGTTGTCTATTCTGGTTGATCATTGACTGGCACTCTCGATAGTCTTACATTCTATAAAACACACCACTACTACAATACAGAAATTGTTACAAGTCTCCTGAATGATTTTGTCCTATCCCTTTCTATCCATCTCACAAGTCTTACCCCCAATGAATGTCTATTTAGCATACCCTCATAATACCTGCATTCTACATGAATGTCTATTTAGCGTACCCTCATAATACCTGCATTCTACATGAATGTCTATTTAGCATACCCTCATAATACCTGCATTCTACATGAATGTCTATTTAGCATAGCCTCATAATGCCTGCATTCTACATGAATGTCTATTTAGCATAGCCTCATAATACCTGCATTCTACATGAATGTCTATTTAGCATAGCCTCATAATACCTGCATTCTACATGAATGTCTATTTAGCATACCCTCATAATACCTGCATTCTACATGAATGTCTATTTAGCATACCCTCATAATACCTGCATTCTACATGAATGTCTATTTAGCATACCCTCATAATACCTGCATTCTACATGAATGTCTATTTAGCATACCCTCATAATGCCTGCATTCTACATGAATGTCGTTTGAGAGTTAACTCTAATTTCTGTCTGCCTGAAAAAGACTAAAGTCTGACCCAGGAGGACCAGCTAGAACTGGGCATTAGTAGAGAGCTATAGCTGCCAGTTGATAAGGTTCAGCCACTGGTCTGTCCGGCAAGAACAAGTCAGATGCCTTCAGAACAGGTTTATTGCAGATATTGGGTTCAACACACCACACTCCTCTGTAATGATGGCTCACAAAAGTGAGTGTATAAGAGTGGTTCTATGAAGAAATTAAGATAGAATCCAGTAATGACTATACAGAGCATTGGCAGTAGCGCAGTTGGACAATATCATACACAGATACATATGGCCTCTAATAAACTAGCTTAGCATATACTATGGCCTGTCCTGTCGTATCATAGTAGTATGGCCTGTATACAACCAATAGACTGGCTTAGCGTAGTATGCACATCAATACACACATCTATGCACTACAATGTTCAATTACTGATTACTAATACAGAAACAATAATGGAATGCAGTTACAGCATAAAGATTCAAATACTGGTAAGCATATAACTGAAACCATGACCGTAATGCAACCAGATTCTGCATGAGCACGAGACCACGACCACTGTGGAATAGTAACTGCACCACGAGGGAGGCTAAGGCTAAATTAGGCTACTTGTTAGACCAGTGCACAGGAGCACTACGTAAAGGCTCTACATGGCAATACATATGACTACAAGTACACAGACAATATGAACATAATCATATGAATAGGCTATCCTAAACAAGGCGTGAGGAGCGTAGACGAGCTAGCATGACAGCGTAGACGAGCTAGCATGACTAGGCTAGCTGGCTAGGAATAGCATGACACACATGGAAAATGAATAACTGGTAAATATCTCGACTGCCTTAGCCACACCCAACTAAAATACCAATGACATGTCAACAGTACTTACACTTGGTGAGGAACAGTCCAAGACATCCATCCTCGTCTGACCACGATCTCACTCGGATGGCAGCAACTATGATTGGCTGATACAAGTGGGGTGACTTGTAGGTACCACTAATAAGAAAATAAGGGGTGTTGGGAGAGTACAGCTCACTAATAGTTCAGGGGTGTTGAAACTACAGGCTGGTCTTTTTAACACTGCCTGCCCTGTACTTCCATCTATGTGTCTGTCCTCCATTGTGTAGAAGTGGTACTGTATGTGGTTCTGGCCAACATCTTCTCCTGGCCACTATTTAATCCAAGTTATCAACACTGTCTGGGCTGGGTTGATTGTGTCTCAGCCCTATGAAATCTTTAAATTCTTTAGATTCTTTCAAAGAGTTCCATCCAGTACAGAAGAGACTGGTACATACATCCCTTTGTGTTCTAGAGACTAGAGTACTTCTTTCTCTCTCTTTTGGCTTTGCAGCTAGCTTTTGTCATACTTTAGAAAACATTTCCCAACAGAATCTGTTTTCATTTGAAGTTGTAATCCTTTGGAGTGAGATCCCAATTTTTCAAACCTAGAAAAATGATTAAGGTTGCAGCTTTTGTTCTTATCTTCATATTTTATTTTTATTGGGGTTCTTATGAAAAGGACCAATGTGCCCAACGTAGCAGATGTTTAACTTTATTCACATTCTGCCTGCTGCCACTAATTTATAGTTTCTGTTTTATTTGTATGCATGAGAGTTGCTGTTGATTTTTTTAGACACATAGAATTGTCAGTATAGCTCACCTGTTTCTGTTTCTGTCTGGTTAGGTGTGAAGCTCCCCCTCCTTCCCCCCTCTTGCCCCCTTCTGGCACCAGCCCTGTCACACCTTCTCTGTATGTTCACACACATAGCAGGGCACCAGTAGGCTGTGTTCTGTGCCCAAACCCAGGAATGGTGAGCAGGTGCTGGGTGGGGGTGAGAGATGGTGGGAAGGTGTTCTGTCTCTGATTGACCTGATTATGGAACACAGCCCCTGGCATCGTTCCCAGAGGGTGCAGAGATTGTGGCAACGTCTTGAAAAATATTCCTGTGGTGTCGGCTTCTGTCATACACCTCCTGTGGCTAAGGCCTCTCAGTGGCAGGCAAGGCAGCCAGAAGGTCGGGATGGGGGGT